>NC_044560.1:78392283-78587283 GCF_007565055.1 Rhinopithecus roxellana | reverse complement strand
GTCCTGCAATTCACATTAATTTTCACAGCTGGCTGCACTCTTCATCAACGGACGAGTTGAGTAATCTGCCGCTAAGAGTTGTAGAAGGTTTCTTGGTGAGGGCTGCGCAAAACGGGGAGGCCCTCCTGCCACAGCACATCCCTGGAGGGGTTGCCTTAGGCCGGCTAGTGAGATGGCAATGAGACCAGACTTCAGAGCAGTTGGAATGTTTCACCACAGGTGCGTGCATGCCGCTCCCACAAGGGTAAGCGTGGACACCCCACAGGTGTCCAGGGGTTCCCACCCCCCATGGTGCAGAGACAAACACACAGCACACACAGTGGCATGAAGGCCACTGGGTAAGCCTCCACTCAGCAGATGCAACCATGGCAATGACAACACATAAGCAGGCAACTCCATTAAAAAGTGGGCAGAAAACATGGACACACACGTCTTAAGACATACATTCAGCCAACAAGCATATGAAACAAAGCTCAACATTACTGATCATTAGAGAAATGAAAATCAAAACCACAATGAGATCCCATCTCATACCTGTCATAATGGCAATAATTAAAGGGTCAAATAATAAATGCTGGTCAGGTGGTGGAGAAAAGGGAATACTTATAGACTGTTGGTGGTAGTGTAAATTAGTTCAACCATTGTAAAAAGTAGTTAGGTGATTCCTCAAAGAGCTAAAAGCAGAACTACCATTCAACAGTTCTGCTAGCCATCCTATTACTGCATATAAAGACAGAGAAATGTAAATTACTCTGCCATGAAGACCCACGCATACAAATGTTCATTGCAGCACAATTCACAACGGCAAAGACATGGTCAACCTAAATGCCATCATTGACAGATTGGATTAAGAAAATGTGGTACATATACACTATGGAAAACCTTGCAGCCATAAAAAAGAATAAGATCATATTTTTTTTCTGGGGACGTGGATGGAGCTGGAGGCTATTATCCTCAGCGAACTAACACAGGAACAGAAAACCTAATACTGCATGTCCTCACTTACAAGTGGGAGTTAAATGATAAGAACTTATGAACACAAAGAAGAAAACCAAAAACACTGGGGTCCATTTGAGGGTAAAGGGTGGGAGGAAGGAGAGAAGCAGAAAAAGTAACTCTTATTGGGTACTGGGCTTAATATCTGGGTGATGAAATAATCTGTACAGCAAACCCCTGTGACACGTTTACCTATGTAACAAGCCTTCATATGTACCCCTGAACCTAAAATAAAAGTTTAAAATGTTAAAACTTTAAAAACTCTTAGGAAAAAAGTGTAAGCAAAAATCTTATGACATTAAATTTGGGGATTGTTTCTTGACTGTGACACCAAAAGCACAGGCAACAAAATAGGAAACACGGGACTTAATCAAAATGTGATACTTTTCTCTATCAAAAAACAAGGAAAATAGAGTGAAAAGACAACCACTGAATGGGAGAAAATATTTGCAAATATGTATCTGATTAGGTACGTAAGGTATAAGCAGAATATATAAAGAACTCCTAAAACTCAACAAGAAGACAAATTAACAACAGTATTTATAGAAGTGCAGAGAACTTGAATCTACATTGGGTCAATAAGTATATGGAAAAATGCTCAGCATTACCAGTCATTAGAGAAATGCAAACCAAAACCACAATGAGATACCACTTTCCACCTATTAGGGTGGCTATATTAAAAAACCCAAAACAACAAAAATGAAAAATAACAAGTATTGGCTAGGATGTGGGGGAAGTGGAATCCTGGTGCATTGCTGGTGAGAATATAAAATGGTTTATCAACTGTGGAAAATAGTTTGGCAATTTATCACAAAGTTCTAAATAGAATTACAATATGTTCCAGCAATTCCATTACAGGTGTGTATCCAAAATAATTGAAAGCAGGGACTTAAGCTGATATTTTCACACCATTTTTATAGCAGCATCATTTACAGTACAAAATGTGGAGCCTTAAAATGAATGCAATACCGATGGGCATGGTGGCTCATGCTTACAATCCCAGAATTTTGGGAGGCCAAGATGAGAGGATCTCTTGAGTCTGGAGTTTGAGGCCAGCCTGGGAAGCATAGCAAAATCTCTTCTGTACAAAAAATACAAACATTTGCTTGGTTTGATGTTGTGTGCCTGCAGTCCCAGCCACAGGGGAGGATCACCTGAGTCAGAAGGATCACCTGAGCCCTGGGAGGTTGAGGCTGCAGTGAGTCATGATTCCAACCTGGGTGACAGAATGAGACTCTGTCTCAAAAAAAAAAAAAAAAAAAAAAAAAGTAATGCTGATACATGCTACAACACGGATGTTGCATGGGGTGTAAGGGGCAGCAGTGATGGTCAGGAATAGCTCTGAGGCTTCCAGGTCTTTCTGCCAGTCACTGTCAGTGCAGAGCTCCACACAGGAGATTGGTAAAAAGGTGTTTATGTGGCAACACTCCAGTGAGGGGCAGAAGCTTGCTCCTGCCAACAAGGGCCAGCATTACATGAGGTGAGTGGAAGAGCAGAGGGTTCTCCACAGCAGAGCCCACAGATGCCTGAGGAAGGCCCCCTGGCCAGACACCACTATGGCAACTCTAAAGGGTTCTGTTCTATAAATTAATATTTATATTGATAAATACACACACACAGATGGTATAGATATAGATATAAACATTCTATTGCTTCTATTTCTCTGGATAACTCTAATCCAACGTGTAACAAGTAAAAGACTGCATAAGTTATCAAAACATACTAACAAAGAAAAGTTCATAACCAGATGGCTTCATTAATGAATTGTTTTAAACATTAAAAGTTGTAACTCCAATTTTTCTCAAACTTTTCAAACATTGAAATCAATCAATGCAATATACCTGCTCAATAGAATAAATTTTAAAAAACAACATAATCTTCTCAATTGATAGAGGAAAAATTTGACATAATCCAAAACTCTTTCATGATAAGAGCACTTAGTATGTTAGATATAGAGTAAAACTTCCTCAACATAAGAAAAGATACATATAAAAACCTCAAAACTACCACTATATGAAATGGTAAAAGATGAAAAGCTTCCTCCTTAAGATCAGGAACAAGACAAGGATACTTGCGTTCATCACTTCTGATCAACATTGTAATAGAAATCAGGCCAGAATAATTGGGCAACACAAGAAAAGAAACACTTCAATCGGAAAATAAATACGCTATTTCTATATATAGATGTTATAATTTTATATGTATAATTAAAATCCTAAATAATATCATAAAACTGTTAACTCTAATAATCAAATTCCGCAAAGTTGTAGGATACAAGATCAATACATACACATTAATGGAATAGAATTCAGGGTCAGAAAAAAATTCGTACACCGTAATTTTTTGACATGGAGTTGGCAAGTCTGCAGGACCTGTTGGAAATCATTTGTGTAATGTATTTTAGCCCCATTTTAGAAGATCCTTCCTCATTGGGGAATAGTTAATAGCTTTCCATTCATGGGCAGTGAGCTTATTACTAGAATATGTAATTTTCAAAGAAAGCTTCCATTTTAAGATACAAGTGAATTTAAGACAAAGTTTGAAAGACATCAATAAACTTTTCTTACCACCTTAATTAAAAAACAGGATTTGGTGTTTTATTTTGTCCAAATTTGGAATTAAATTAATCATTTAAATTCCTCCAATAGGCATTAAAAATAAGCAGGCTATTTAAAAAAATTCTTAGAACATGTTCACCTTTTAGTTTAGCCTTAAATAGATTTACAAAATATGGCCTGTGTCCAGACCTCTTTGTCTTTCTAGTGAACCCAGGGAAACATAAATGACCCAGAACATATTTATCCATCAGGAAAATTACGTCAGTGAAGTTTAACCAGGACTAGCAGCAATACTGACTACAGGTGTGCACCTGCCACGAGGTACAGGTCCCACTCTCAAGATTCCACACTGTGGAGGTTAAATAATGTTACCTTTGATGATGTTGGTTAGCTCTTTCTCCTGCAGGGTTAACTGGGGCCAGCATTCTCATCTTCTTCACAGATGTAATGTAGGTCTTCAGCTTGTCTTCAAAGACATCCAGCTCATTCCTCGCAGAAACAGATATGAAGAATTCTATGACAGTAAAAGTAAAAACTAAAAAGTGAAAAAAAAACTTTCACAGAGTGAAAGTTTTACAGTTCCACCTGTGTTCAGACAGAGAACTCTCTTTAGTTCAGAGGTCAGTCTTTCTCAAACATTTGAAACTTTTCTAAAAATGACTCTGAGCACTGGCTATACTGAGACAAATTGGATATTGAATTCTGTGGAAGCAGGAGTGACCCACACTCTTGTTCTTCAGCCCCACAGTGTACAATACAGTCTCACAAGTGCTTGCAGAACTGTTTCAGCATGAGTGGAATCAGTGTAAAATGATTCACTTTGAGTAAGTGTTGACATTGGAATTATTCCAACCCTATCCCTCCCCATTGCCAAAGATAGAGCTTTCTTTCCCATTTGATGACCACTCTTCTGTCATCCCATCACCATGCCATTGCTCAGCAGTTTCCACTTCCATCTTTCTCAACCAACCAAATCTTACTTATCACTGAGAGTGGAGCTTACTTGCTATGATATTCAGGAAGTTTCCCAAAGTAGAATAATTAAACTTTCAGAGTCCTTTCACATTATTCTTTTCTTTCTCGTGACAGCAGGCACTCCATACCATGTCTTTTCTTATTTTCTTAGACTGTGGCTTTCTCAGACTAGGACTCTTCTGTCTCAGCTCTCTCTTCCTTCTGTAGCCCTTATCACAGTGCTTAGCTATGATAGATGCTCAATAAATATTTGAGAAACACAATAAATACTTATGAGTGACATACTGTTACAGAAAACTCTTGTCTTTCATTAAAATCTATTCTCCCTTTTTTAGCCACAGAGCCGAATTACATTTCTTAGCCTCCTTTGATGTGGATATGTGACCACTCATTGCCAATGTTGATGGAATGAGGTGGATGTGAGCCACAATTAGATGAGTCCATTAAATCTTCCATCATGCATTTCTTAAAACACTTGGTTTTCAGGGGACTTAATACAAAGGAAAACCAAGACTCATAGATGGTGAAAGGAAATAATGAAAGAACTCTGAGTTCCTGAAGACCACATAGAGAGGAGGTGCCTTTTCATCTTGGACACACAACAGCACTGTTATACGTGCTAAAATATGCTGTTAATCTACTGCAAATTAGGGAGGGAGCTAAAATATGCTGTTAATCTACCGCAAATTAGGGAATGATGGTATTCACTGAAACTTAAAACATGAACTTAAATGCCTAATCACTGGATTAATTTAAAAGGCATTCTTATAGTACATTTAAGATGACAAATGTTAAATTGGTTTTGCAATTTTTACCCTTCCATTTTGACCATACTATGTTATGTTAGGGAACTTGAACTGCACAAAATAGTTTTATTATGGGTTTAATAAACAGATAAAATCAGTCAAATAATTATATAAATTCAGACTTTATTTATTTGAGAATGTGTTTTCCAGAGTAAACTTATATACGACATGTCAACTCCAGGATTTATATTTTATAAAAAAATAACTAATTCACGTTAATCTGCTGTAATTTTTAATTTAATTAAATTATTTTTATCAGGATCACTATTTTTAAATAAGAATTACCTGACTTTTTCACATTATCATTTACAGATTCTTCTTCTGTAAGTTTTCATAGGGATCATTATTTCTATCCAGTCAATTTTCCTGGGTCAAATTGTGCATTCCCAAAGATTTTTGAGAATATTTTTTTCTTATATCAGTTTTTAGTCAATGATACATTTTACCGTGTTCAATTTTAACCATTATCAGTTTTGTTGTTGTTGTTGTTAGTTACACAATATTTTCTTTTTTGAGACAAAGTTTTATTTTTGTTGCCTAGGCTGGAGTACAATGGCAGGATCTCAGCTGACTGCAACATCTACCTTCTGGGTTCAAGTGATTCTAATGCCTCAGTCTCCTGAGTATCTGGGATTACAGGCATGTGCTAACAAACCTGACTAATTTTGTATTTTTAGTAGAGACAGCATTTCTCCATGTTGGTCAGGCTGGTCTTGAACTCCCGACCTCAGATGATCTGCCCTTCTTGACCTCCCAAAGTCCTGGGATTACAGGTGTGAGGCACCATGCCTGGCCAGTTTCACAATAATTTTGAGCATGGACATCAAAGTATCCTCAAGATTAAAAATTTTGGAGTCTAAACATTCTACCTCTTTGATTTGTATGGTTTCAATTATGACTCAGCATTTTAGGAACATGTTGGCTCTATAATCTTTCACCCTCACCCCATTTGAACAAGAAGATAATTTTTCAGACACACTTACAAGGGTCAGGCAGATACAACTACACATTATTCACATCATTTTTCTTGGAAACTGAAAACTGTTTTTATACTCAAACATCCTGTTGGGCAACTGTCAAATAATATCATTCTGACATTTGTTAAAAATTGGGAAAAAAGACTGTAATACTATTGCAGTAGATGTTATGGCCATTGTAATAGGGTTCAAAAATTGATCATAACTGTGAACACAGACAACTCAGGATTTATAACCAATAGGCAGAATAGATCAGTGGATAAAAAAAATTACTGAGAGAAATTTGATAAAATACCAAAGGAAAAGATTCTTTTTTTTCTAACAGGATTCTGGCTACAGGCAGGCTAAGGACTTAAATATCAAGGAAGAGAAATTAAGATTTCAGTAAATGTAAAGAATATGTGGATTCTTACTAGGCAATCTTAGCAGGATTTCTGAAAATGAGCTTCTCAAACCAGGAGCAGGGTAGTAAGTCAAGGTTGGCTTAGTCAAAAGGAGGGTTCTGTTAAGCTTGACTAACATTTGGTCATAAAGGGAGTGCTTGTCAGAAAGAAGACTTTTTCCCATCTAATCTGAAAATAAACACCAAAAGTGCCTTTGTTTGGAAAACAAGTTCCCACTTCACCTGGCAGTAACTCTATCTTCTTCTCTTCCTGTTTGAATTTAGTGTAGCAAAAGAGCTCTGGTCATTGCCACAGTTTTTGTTGTTTTTTCATTCTTAAAAGCAGAGATCCAGTTTCATTCAAACAGCAAATTAGCAAACATGAAGGTTATAGTTCCTAATCCCTGTTGAAGGTAGCAATGATTACAGGACGTTCAGGACAATTAGGTATAACCAGACGTATTGATGGAATTTTGAGGAGTCTCCTTAGATGGAACTAACACAGCTGTATCAGGCACTTTGACTTTGCATCTTTCCTCCTCCTTGCTCTTTGAAATGCGCACGGTTGTTGGTGTCGGTTGGTGCTCCTACAGCAATCTTTGGCCATGAGATAGACTACAGAATAAAAACTATCTATCAAAATATTGTAGCAGGGAAGGGTGCCAAGATGCCTGGCTAGAAGCAGCTATGATGTGTGGCTCTCATGGAAAGGAACAAAAGAGAAGAGTGAAGAGTGAATGCAGCATCTTCAACTGAAACACCCAGGTACTTGCATTGGGATGCATGAAGGAAACAGCTAAACCCATGAAGAATGGGGGAAAGGAGGGCAGGACCACTGACAACTCAGGAGTAACACAGAGCCAAGGGAACCTACCCTGTCCAGGGAAGTAGTGAGTGAATGTGTGACCCTGGAAAACCACACTTCTCCCATGGATCTTTGCAACCCTCAGGTCAGGAGACTTTTTCATGAACCCATTCCACCAAGGCTTTTCGTCTGACACACAGAGCTGCATGGTCTTGCCAGAGCAACTGCTCAGACACAAACAGAATCTCAGGAGCCTTAGGTATTCTGGATCCAGGACTGGCAAAGGTGAAAACAACTCAGACAATGCAGGAGTTTGGACCTCTGTAAACACCCCTAGGAAGGGAGCTGAATCTGTGGGGCTAAGCAGCATCAGTCTGTGGGCCCCACTTTCATGGCACTTCACAGGGTAAGACCCAATGTCTTGGAATTGCAGCCACTTCTCAGGAACTGTGTTGCACTTTCCTGGGATGGGACAGAGTCCTGGAGGCAGGGGCACACTGACATATTTGCTGTTTGGATGACTCAGCCATTCCAGTCTGTGGGTTTAGGAAAGTCCAAACAAAACAGCCTATGGAAGGAAGCCCCCAGCACAGTACAGTGGCGCTACCAAAATGTGGCCAGACTACTTATTTAAATGGGACATTGACACATTCTTTTGGTCTCAGGATGGGGCCTACTAATAGGGCATTTGGTCAGCCCCTCCCATATTCTCTGGCAGACAGGGTTTTGATTTCTCCCTGAGATACAGTGCCCAGTGGGAGGAGTGGGCCACCATATTTGGTATTAGGACAACTCAGCCATTCCAGCCTGTGGGCTTAGGAGAGTACAAACCATCCAGGGGCAGAAGGGATCTCCCAGCACAGCTCTTTACCGTAATGTGACCAGACTGCTTCTTTAAGTGGGACCCTGATATGCTCCTCATCTCTGGGTGGTAATTCCAAACTAGGGCCTCCAGCTACTCCCACTGATGTCCTCTGTCCAACAAAGATTTGAAAACTTTTTAGGACAGAGTTCCTAGAAAGAAAGGTGGGCCACCATCTTTGCTGTTTCAGCAACTTAGCTGTTTCAGCCTCCAGGTTTTGGAGAGCCCAACCTGATGAGGGGCAGAAATGGCACCCCAGCACAGCATGGCTGCTCTATGAAAGTGGAGCTGAATTGCTTCTTTAAGTGGGTCCCCAACCCTGTTCCTCCTAGCTGGGTGAGACCTCCTAACCGGGATCTCCAGTCACCTCCTCCAAATGTGCAAATGTGTTTGGGCCAGCAACATGTCTGCACCTCCTCTGGGATGGAGCTCCCAGGGGAAAGAGTGGGCTGCTCTATTTGTTGTTTTACAGCCTTCGCTGGTGATACATCCAGATACTGAAAAATCCAAGAACTAGGGACTGGGGCAGATGCCCAACAAACTGCAGCAGCTTTACAAAAATGTGGCCAAACAGTCAAAAAGAAAGCAAACAAAGAAAAACTCCCATTTAAAAGTAAGCAACCTCAAAGATTAAAGATAGATAGGTACACAAAGGTGAGAAAGGATCAGCACAAGAATACTAAAAACTAAAAATGCCAGAGTGCCCTCCCTTCTCCAAATGACCACGTTACTTCTCCAGCAAGGGTTAAGAATGGGGCTGAGGCTGAGATGGCTGAAATAACAGAGGTAGACCCCAGAATGTGGATAAAAGTGAACTTCACTGAGCTAAAGGAGCATGTTCTAACTTAATGCAAAAAAGCTAAAAATTATAATAAGGCATTGCAAGAGCTGACAAGCAATGTAACCAGGATAGAGAAGAACCTAACCAACCTGGTAGAGCTGAAAAACACAATACAATAATTTCATAATGCCATAAAGCAGAGGAAAGAATCTTGGAGCTTGAAGACTATCTTTCTGAAGTAATAAAGGTAAAAGAATAGAGAGAAAATAATAAAAAGGAACAAAAGAAACCTCTGAGAAAAATGGGGTTACATAAAGACCAAATCTATAAATGATTGGTGCAGCTGAAAGAGCGGAGGAGACTGGAACCAATATGGAAAACATATTTCAGAATATCACCCATGAGAACATCCCCAACTTTGCTATGTGGGCCATCATTCAAATTCAGAAAATGCAGAGAACCTAGTAAGATACTCCATAAAAAGATCACACCTAAGACTTTATAATCCTCAGTTTCTCCAAAGTTGAAATGAAAAAAAAAATGTTAAGGACAGCCAGAGAGAAAGGCCAGGTCACCTGCAAAGGGAAGCCCATCAGACTAACAGAACATTCCTCAGTTAAAACCCTAGAAGCCAAAAGAGATTGTGGGCCAATATTTAATATTCTCAAAGAAAAGAAATTTTAACCCAGAATTTTATATCTTGCCAAACTAAGCCTAAGCTAGGGAGAAATAACATTCCTTTCAGACATGCAAATGCTGAGGTAATTTATTACCACCAGATCTGCCTTTCAAGGGATCCTGAAGGAAGCACTAATTTGGAAAGAAAAATTTTTTACCAGCCATTGCAATATCACACTTAAGTACACAGAGTAGTGACACTCAAAACCAACCAACTACATAAACAATCTACAAAATAACCAGTGACAGGATCAAATCTACATATAAAAATGCTAACTTGAAATGTAAATGGACTAAATGCCCCAATTAAAAGACATAGAATGGCAAGTGGATAAAGAACTAAGACCGATTGATATGCTGTCTTCAAGACACCCACCTCACATGCAATGATACACATAGGCTCAAAATAAAGAAATGGAGGACATTTTACCAAACAAATGGAAAGCAGAAAAAAAGCAGGGGTTGTAATCCTAGTTTCCAACAAAGCAGACTTTAAACCAACAAAGATCAAAAAAGAAAAATAAAGGCATTACATAATGGCAAAAGGTTCAATTAAACAAGAAGAACTATATATCCTAAATACATATGTGCCAAACACAGGAGCAACCAGATTTATATAACAAGTTCCTAGAGGTCTTCAAAGATATTTAGACTCTCACACAATTATAGTGGGATACTTTAACACCACACTGATAATATTAGACAGATTATTGAGACAGAAAACAACAAAAATATTCAGGAATTAAACATAGTTCTGGACCAAATGGATGTGATAGATGTTTATAGAACTCTCCACCACAAAACAGGAGAATATACATTCTTCTCATTCCCATGGGACACTTTCTCTAAAATCAGTCCTATAGTCAGAAGTAAAACACTCCTCAGAAATGCAAAAGAACTGAAATCATAATAAACAATGTTTTAGAACACAGCACAATCAAATTAGAATTCAAGACTAAGAAATTTACTAAAAATCAGCTGGGTGCTGTGACTCATGCCTCTAATCCCAGCACTTTGGGAGGCCAAGGCAGGCAGATCACGAGGTCAGGAGATCAAGACCATCCTGGCTAACATGGTGAAACCCCATCTCTACTAAAAATACAAAAAATTAGCTGGGCGTGGTGGCGGATACCTGTTGTCCCGGCTACTCAGGAGGCTGAGGCAGGAGAATGGCATGAACCCAGGAGGTGGAGCTTGCAGAGAGCTGAGATTGTACCACTCCATTTCAAAAAAAAAAAAAAAAGGAAAGAAATTTACTGAAACTCATATAGTTACATGGAAATTGGATAACCTGCTGTTGAATAACTTTTGGGCAAATAATGAAATTAAGGCAGATATCAAGAAATTATTTGAAACTAATGGAACAAACACAAAACATACCAAAATCTCTGGGAAACAGCTAAGGCAGTGTTAAGAGGAAAACTGGTAGCACTAAATGCACATGTCAAAAAGCTAGAACGATCTTAAGTTGACAACCTAACATCACAACTAAAATAACTAGAGAAACAAGAGAAAAGAAATGCTAGAGCTAGCAGAAGACAAGAAATAACAAAAATAACAGCTGAACAGAAAAGATAGAGACATGAGAAACCACACAAAAGATCAATAAATTCAGGAGCTCTTTTTTGAAAAATCTAATAATATAGGTACACCACTAGATAGACTAATAAGGAAGAAAAGATCAAAAATTCAAGTAAACACAATCAGAAATAATAAGAGGGATATTACCATTGACTCCACAGAAATAAAAATAGTCATCAGAGAATATTATAAACACCTTTATGCATGTAAGATAGAAAATCTAGTGGAAATGGATAAATTCCTGGACACATACACTCTCCCAAGAATAAACTAGGAAGAAATTGAATCCCTGAAAAGAGAAATAGCAGACTCTAAAATTGAGGCAATAATAAACAGCCTGCCAACCGAAAAAAGCCCAACCAGAGAGATTAACAGCTGAATGCTACCAGATTTACAAAGAAAAGCTGATAAAATTCCTGCTGAAACTATTTCAAAGAATTGAAACAGAGGGCCTCCTTCCTAACTTTTTCCATGAGGCCAGCATAATCATGGTACCCAAACCTGGCAGAGACATGCACACACAAAAGACAACTCCAGGCCAATATTCTTGATGAACATTAATGCAAAGATTCTCAATGAAATATTGGGAAATCCAATCCAGCAGCACATCAAAAAGTTTATCCACCACAATCAAGTAGGCTTCATCCATAAGATGGAAGGTTGGTTTAACATACACAAATCAGTATGTGATTCATCACATAAACAGAACTAAAGACAAAAACCACATGATTATCTCAATAGATGCAGAAAAACTTTAACAAAATTCAACATCCATTCAAGTTAAAAACTCTCAATACAATGTGTATTAGAAAAAACCTCAAAATAATAAGAACATATATGAAAAACTCACAGACAGCATCACACTGAAAGGGCAAAAGCTGAAAGCATTTCCCATTTAAACTGACACAAGACAAAGTTGCCCTCTCTCACTACTCCAATTTAAGATAGTATTGAAAGTCCTGACCAAAGCAATCGGGCAAGAGAAAGAAATAAAAGGCATTCAAATAGAAAGAGAGGAAGTTAAACTATGCCTGATGGCAGATGGTATGATCCTATATCTAGAAAACCCCATTGTGTCAGCCCCAAACCTGCTTAAACTGATAAACATCTTTACCAAAGTCGCAAGATACAAAATTAATGTGCAAAAATTACTAGCATTCTTATACACCAACAACAGCCAAGCCGAGAGCAAAATCATTAATAAACTCCCATTCACAATCACCAGGAATAGAATAAAACACGTAGGAATTCATCTAATAAAGGAAGTGAAAGACCTCTACAAAACGAACTATAAACCACTACTCAAAGAAATCAGAGCCAGGCATGGTGGCTCACACCTGTATTCCCAGCACTTTGGGAGGCTGAGGCATGTAGATCATGAGGTCAGGAGCTTGAGACCAGCCTGACCAGGTGAAACACTGTCTCTACTAAAAATACATAAGTTAGCAGTGCGTGGTGGTGCACCCCTATAATCCCAGCTACTCAGGAGAACTGCTTGAACCTGGGAGGTGGAGACTGTAGTGAGCTGAGATAACGCCACTGCACTCCAGCCCGAGTGGCAGAGTGAGACTGTCTAAAAAAGAGAAAAACAAAAAAGAAATCAGAGATAATATAAACAAATAAAAAATAGTCAATGCTTATGGATAGGAAGAATTAAGGTTGTTAAAATGGTCATACGCCCCAAAGAAATTTGTAGAGTTAACACTATTCTCATTAAACTGCCACTGACATTTTTCACAAAACAAGAAAAATCTATTTCAAAATTTATATGGAACCAAACAAGATCTTGAATAGTAAAGACAATTCTAAGCAAAAAGAACAAAGTTGAAAATATCACGCTACTCAACTTCAAACTATGCCATAGGGATACTCTAACGAAAAAAGCATGTTACTGGTACAAGAAAAGACACATATGGGGTGGACCCTATCCCTGTTGGACTGAACAAAGGATGATAAATGCAGGAATAAAGATAAAGACAAAAGAGTATATTTGGAAGAAGGGATCGGAGGCTCCTTGCTTCTAGTGAACAAGGGCTCTGAACTTTTTCAGCCCTGAATATTTATTAGGTAACAGAAATAGTAAGAAGGGAGAGTGATTTTTGGTTGTCAGTTTGAGTCACAGCAGGCTTGCAAGACTGCATTCTTCTAGCAATAGACTCTAGATGTCTCAGTAGATAATCTCAAGGAGCACGGTGCCAGGAAGTGATTGCCTTCAGCAAACCTTCTGGTGACTGGAGCACATATGAGTTTGCCCACGTTCTACATTCATGATAAACAGTTTGCTGTTTGATCATATAGCCTGAATGTAGCCTCTAGTGGAATGTTGAGTTGGTCGTGATACCTTTGTTGGCTCTCTACATCTCCCCTTTTATGTTTATGTATTAATTGAAAGAATGTAAGGCCAGGTTGGGTAGCTCTCATTTTCCAATAGGTGGTCCATCTTATTTTACAGACTATGAACAGAAGGCAGAGACACAACAACATTAGTCCAAGAACTACATATAAGATATTAATGTGGTGCTTTAGATAGGTCCAAGGGTTGAAACTCTCCAGACCTTGCTGGAATTCAGTTCAGTCTTCTAAAGAAGGCTGAAACTCTTGAGTTTGTTTATTTAAATCAAGAATTTTGTTTTATAATTCACCAATATCAAAGGTGATGTTTGAAGTGAAAGCTCCCTGCAAATGGGCTCTCACAAGGTCCCATGGACACTCCCTTTGGTTATATTCTAAGTTAGTTACACAAATATGAATTTGATTGAAATGACAGTGCAATTACTGATGCAATTGTAAGGTTTGTACTTGTTCTTCTAACCACAGAACCACGGATTTCAACATTACCCCTTCAGTTTGTAACTCAGTGTTAATTTTATTCTGAAGTAGCCACCCTTGGTTGGCTGTACATGTCCAGTTCTCTATGTACTGAGAAATTGAACAGAACTATGCAAAGCTACAGAGGGCATCAAACAGAAGTTATTAGTGTGACTAAGGAAACAATAGCAAAAATTATCATGCCTAAGGCTCTATGAACACAATGAGTAAGTGCAGTTAGAAGAAGTTTCACAAAATGTAAAGCATGGGTGGCAGCCCAAGGTTCAGACAGATTAATGGGAATCCATAGTCCAGGGATGTGACCCAAAATTTTCAAAGCAGAGATATTGTGTGCAAAGCATCTGCTTTGCAATGTGCTGTGATTAATGCAGTGATGTAACTGATAAGATTTACAGGTCAATTGAGTATTGTTTACCCAGAGCTGGTCCTTCTTAGCTGCCAAAAAGACATAAGGATTAAAAACACAAACCATAAATTGACTGATGATATTCTTTACAAAAGTAACATTAAGACTCTGTTGCTTACTATTGCTATTATTGGATAGTTTCCCAATCCAGATGGTGTCATTAATAAATGGGAATGCTGCCTTCCATAATGTCTCTTGAATTGGTCCTTTCCTCCCTAATAATACCGTTGACAAAGAGGCGGGCTAAAGCCTGCCCCATGCCAAGCAATCTGGGCAGCAGACTAGGATTGGATCCCAGTGTGGTATAATGAAGAAACATTAAAAGATTGCCACCAATGCCAGCGAAGTTTGTGCCATGATTTCTCATTTTTATCTTTACCATATAGTTGACCTGTAGGTCCCCAATCCACAATGTCTCCAGTAAACATAGATTGATTTCTGGTCAGCAGACCAAGACACTGGGTCCATGGAGGGAGTAGGGAGAATAAACAAAAGCAAAGGTTTTTTGTGGCTGTAGCTATAAGGCATGTCTCTGCTGAAGCATCTGCTCAACAAGTCTTTTTTTTTTTTTAATTATCATTATACTTTAAGTTCTAGGGTACATGTGCATAACGTGCAGGTTTGTTACATATGTATACTTGTGCCATGTTGGTGTGCTGCACCCATCAAGTCATCAGCACCCATCAACTCATCATTTACATCAGGTATAACTCCCAATGCAATCCCTCCCCCGTCCCCCCTCCCCATGATAGGCCCCAGTGTGTGATGTTCCCCTTCCCAAGTCCAAGTGATCTCATTGCTCAGTTCCCATCTATGAGTGAGAACATGCAGTGTTTGGTTTTCTGTTCTTGCGATAGTTTGCTGAGAATGATGGTTTCCAGCTGCATCCATGTCCCTATAAAGGATACAAACTCATCCTTTTTAATGGCTGCATAGTATTCCATGGTGTATATGTGCCACATTTTCTTAATCCAGTCTGTTACTGATGGACATTTGGGTTGATTCCAAGTCTTTGCTATTGTGAATAGTGCTGCAATAAACATACGTGTGCCTGTGTCTTTATAGCAGCATGATTTATAATCCTTTGGGTATATACCCAGTAATGGAATGGCTGGGTCATATGGTACTTCTAGTTCTAGATCCTTGAGGAATTGCCATACTGTTTTCCATAATGGTTGAACTAGTTTACAATCCCACCAACAGTGTAAAAGTGTTCCTACCTCTCCACATCCTCTCCAGCATCTATTGTTTCCTGACTTTTTAATGATTGCCATTCTAACTGGTGTGAGATGGTATCTCATTGTGGTTTTGATTTGCATTTCTCTGAAGGCCAGTGATGATGAGCATTTTTTCATGAGACTTAAATGTTAGACCTAATACCATAAAAACCCTAGAAGAAAACCTAGGCAGTACCATTCAGGACATAGGCATGGACAAGGACTTCATGTCTAAAACACCAAAAGCAATGACCACAAAAGCCAAAATTGAGAAATGGGATCTAATTAAACTAAAGAGCTTCTGCACAGTAAAAGAAACTACCATCAGAGTGAACAGGCAACCCACAGAATGGGAGAAAATTTTTGCAATCTACTCATCTGACAAAGGGCTAATATCCAGAACCTATGAAGAACTCAAACAAATTTACAAGAAAAAAACAAACAACCCCATCAAAAAGTGGGCAAAGGATATGAACAGACATTTCTCAAAAGAAGACATGCATACAGTCAACAAGTCTTAATTCCTCTTTGACCTCTTTAGTTAATTGCTGTGGGGAATTTAAGGAAGAATTTCCTTGCAGGGTTTGGTAAAGATGTGTAAGTTGATACATCGCAATACCTAGCATCAGGTGTAGCCAATTAATATCTCCTAATAATTGTTGAAAATCTTTTAAAGTCTGTAATCTGTCTTTATGGAGAACTACTTTCTGAGGCCATACACTCCTCTCTGTAACAACGTTCCTAAATATTGGTATGGGGAAGTTGTTTGTACCTTCTCTGGAGCAATTTTGAGATCCCATTTAACAAGAGCTTGCTTTACTTTTTTGAATAATTGATGCAATATTTGATCTGTAGAAATGACCAAAAGAATATCATGCATAAAACAAAGTGATAGACACAATGGGAAACATATTTCAAGGCTAAACCTTGCTGAAAGGCACCCATCGGTTTAATTTGTGCATTAATAGTTCTCAAATCATGCAGCAATCGCCATCTTCCAGACTTTTTTGGAATAACAAATACCAGTGAATTCCAGGGACTTACTTTTCTGTATGTCCTGCATTCAATTGTTCTTTAACCAACAGATGAAGTTAATCTAACTTCTCCTGTGTTAGGAGTCATTGGTCCACTCACACAGGTTTGAAACTAAGACATTTTAATGGTAAGACAGTGGGCAGAGCAGAAATATCAATGACCCTGTCCGAAATTCTGACCTCCTGGCCCTTTTCTATATGTTTTTCCAGTTACTGATATCAGGCTAGGGTTTCCTTGTAGGAATTTCCCTAAACCTTTCCCACTCTGATATCCCATGTCCTTCAACATTTTAAATCCTGGGTTTTCAAAATTGTTATTTGTAAGTCTCATATCCCATGCTGTAAGTAAGCCTCACCCCATAAATTAATAGCTATATTTGCGACATAAGGCTGAAAAGTACATGATTGTCCATCTGGACCAAGACAGGATAAAATGTCAGCACTCTGTTGAACACTTTTAACTGCTTCTCTCCCACTAGGGATGTAGAGGTTAGTCTGAGAGGCCATACTGGGGGCCAGCCCTTACTGGATATTACTAACACATCAGCTCCGGTGTCCATAAGCCCATAAAATTTCTTTTCTTTAATTTGTACCACACAGGTGGGTCTATTAGAGGCTATAGGTTGTGATAAACAGATTTCTTGTGTAGTTGTGCTCCCAAACCCTTTATTTCCTTGTTTCTCCTTTCATGGAGAATGGTATAATTTTCAGGGAATAAGTAACAATTGTGCTATATATTCTCCCAGTTCGAAACCCCAAAGATCTTGTGACATTAAAACTACTTGAATTTCTCCTTCAAAATCAAGTCAATTACTCCTGGGACTATAGTAATGCCTTGCAAGTTAAGACAGATTTTACCTAAAACTACTCCCATGTATCTTGCTGGCAAAGGTCCTCAAATACCAGTGGGAATCTTGGTGAGTTTTTCTCCTCCCACTAACGTTACACATTCTCTGACTGGGAGATCTAATCCTGAGCTTCCAGGTGTTCCTGGGGAGAGGGGATTAATGTGCCTCTGGGAACCCATCCCTGAGATGAGGTTGTGGTCTGAAGTGGGAATGTCCTCATTGTTTGAGGAGCCTGAGTCCAGGCCCCCTTCTCATTTCCTTACGGGAGGGCCATTCTGATGAAATTTTTAGTGGCATTGATTAGTCCAGTGATTTCCATTGTTACAGCGAGGACAGAGTCCTGGTGTTTTTTTCCACTGGGTTGGGGGTTACTGCACTGTAAGGTCCTTTCTGTCCTGAGATCTGGTGGCATTCCTTTTTAAAATGTCCAGTTTTTCTGTAATTATAACATTTTCTCACTTAAGGGCCTAATCCTTGGCTTGTTTTAGATTTGTCAGCTACTAAATTAGCCATTGCTTATGTTAACATTGCAGAGTGATGAAGCTCAGTTCCTACATCCTGACAAGCTCTGAGAAAATTTCCCAAGTTTTTTTGCACACGTCATAGGTGCTAGTGCACATTTACAATCCGTGTTTGCATTCCCTAAGGCTAAAGTTAAGGTTCACATTTCTGTGGCAGTGGCAAGAGGAATTTGATGCTTCACTATCTCTTGTAATCTTGCAAGAAAATGTGCATAGGGGTCCTGCAACCCTTGCATGATATGTAAAAAGGATTGTACTAGGACTCCTTCTTCAAGAATTGTGGCCCAGGTGCATTTAGTGGCCTGTGCACACTGCTGATAAGCAGCATCTGGGAGTGCCATTTGACGTTCTGAGTCTGAATAAGGACCATTACCCAATAGCATATCTTCTGTAATGTCTCCATGTCCAGCAACACAATTCTGTCTAGCCTGGTCTGCACACAGTTCTTGCCAATTTAAATTCCATGTCAGATATGCACTAGCAGACAAGCAAGTTCTAGCCAAGTGTTTTACATCAAAGGGTAGAAGGCACATAGCACCAAATGCAGATTCTAGCAATCTTAAAGTGAATGGACTCTGTACCCCATTATTAACTACACTAATTTTTAATTCCTTCAACAACTTAAACTCTAGTGGGGTGTGTTCATGAATAAACTGATGTGTATTATTTGGATCAGGCCTTACAGAAATAGAAAAAGTACAAGGTCCTAAGGGCTCTCCAGCTATGGCAGCAGAGCGTAAAATTATTTGTATTGGTGTCTCTATTTCTTCTAATGAAGGAGGCGGTACAGATGTTTCTGCAACTGGAGAGGCGGTGTTGGCCAATTTTTATCCTCTCTCTCCTTTTTTTTTTTTATTTTCAATTAAAGCTGTGGGTGGGACAACAGATAATTGCAGATTTTTAGACATAGCCTGCTGTCCAGCAGAGTAATAAGGCAGAAGTACCATACAAACTAGACTCTAAGTGGAGAAAACAGAAGAATCAACTTTAAGACCTTTTTGATGAGGCTGTTTTAACCCTTCTCCCACTCTGTCTCAACTTTCCACATCAAGAGTGCCCGCCTGTGGAAACCATGGGTTATGCGTAATAACCTTTTGTGGCTTCTGCAGGGGGTTAGTGTCTGAGAACTAACCTGAACACCAGACTGTTTCAACAAAACTTTAAGCAACTGCACATAATGCTTTTCTTCAACAGACAAATTCTGCCCCATGTTACCCTGATTCAGAAAACTTCCCATTCCCAGTACTTCTTTAGAGTACTAACATTATATCAGTCCCAGTACCTCTTTAGGGCACTGATCAGTACCACTTTAGGGAACTGACCTTATATCCGCTGCTGGCAGACTCATCCGGTCCCCGTTCATCTTCTCAATTTCAGTTGCTCTGCTCCAGCAGACCTTCTTTGTTCATGTCCTCGAAGTCCCTGTGTTAGGACGCCATTTGCTGATGTCCTCGAAGTCCCTGTTCTGGGGCGCCAGTTTGCCATGGGCGTTATCCTTGTTGGACTGAACAAAGGACGACAAATGTGAGAATAAAGATTAAGACAAAAGAGAATATTTGGAAGAAGGGGTTAGGGGGCGCCTTGCTTCTAGTGAACAAGGACCTTGAGTTTTCTCAGCCCCTCCATATTTTTTAGGTAAAAGAGATAGTGAGAAGTGGGAGTGATTGTCAGTTGGCTGTTTGGTTCACAGCAGGTTTGCAAGACTGCATTCTTTGAACAATAGGCTCTAGATGTCCCAGTAGAAAATTTCAAGGAGCACAGCGCCAGGGAGTGATTGCCTTCAGCAAATCTTCTGGCAGCTGGAGCAGATGTCAGTTTGCCCACACCCTGCATTCATGATAAACGGTTTGTTGTTTGATCATATGGCCTCCAGTGGAATGTTGAGTTGATCACAATCCCTTTGCCAGCTCTCTACACACATAGATCAATGAAACAGAATAGAGAACCCAGAAATAAGACCGCACACCTACAACTATCTGATTTTTTACAAACCTGACAAAAACAAGCAATAGGAAGAGGACTCTTTATTCAATAAATGGTGCTGGGATAACTGGCTAACCATATGCAGGAAATTGAAATTGACCCCCTTCATCCATCATCCTCAGCAAACTAACACAGGAACAGAAAACCAAACACCACATGTTCTCACTCGTAAGTTGAACAATGATACCACATGGACACATGGAGGGGAACAACATATACCAGGGTTAGTCAGCGGGTGGGGGCAAGGAGAGGGAGAGCATAAGGACAAATAGCTAATGCATGAGGGATTTAAAACCTAGACAATGGATTGACAGGTGCTGCAAACCACCATGACACACATATACCTATGTAAGAAACCTGTCCACTCTGTACTTGTATCCCAGAACTTAAAGTAAAATTAAAAAAAAAAAAGAAACTGAACTCCTTCCTTACACCATATACAATAATCAACTCAAGATGGTTTAAAGACTTAAATGTAAAACCCAAAAGTATAAAAACTTTTGAAGGCAACCTAGGTGATACAACTCAGGACATAGGCATGGAAAAATATTTTATGGTGGAGATGCCAAAATCAATTGGAACAATGGAAATATTGACAAATGGGATCTAATTAAACTAAAGAGCTTCTGCCCAGAAAAAAAAAAAAAAACTATTAATAGAGTAAGCAGATAACATACAGAATGGGAGAAAATTTTTGCAAACTACACATCTGACAAAGATTTAATTTCCAGCATCTATAAGGAACTTAAATTTACAAGAAAAAAGCAACCAACTCCATTAAAAAGTGGGCAAAGGACAGGAAGTAACACTTCTCAAAAGAAGTCATACATGCAATTAACAAAGCATATGAAATAACTTCAACATCACTGATCATTAGAGAAATGCAAATCCATACCACAATGAGATACCATTTTGTACCAGTCAAAATGGTTATTATTAAAAAGTAAAAAAAAAGAGAGAGATATTGGCAAAGTTGTGCAGGAAAAAGAACGTTTTCATCCTGTTGGTGGGAGTGTAAATGAGTTCAACCATTGTGGAAGACAGTGTGATGATTCCTTAAAGACCTAAATATAGAAATGCCATTCAACCCAGCAATCTCATTACTGAATATATGCCCAAAGGAATATGTCATTCTATTATAAAGACATATGCACAGACACGTTCATTGCAGACCTATTCACAATAGCAAATACATTAAATCAACCCACATGTTCATCAATCATAGACTGGATAAAAAAATGTAGTACATATCCACCATGGAATACTATGCAGCCATAAAAGAAAACAAGATCATATCCTTTGTAAAGACATGGAAGAAGCTGGTGGCCATTATCTTTAGCAAACTAACACAGGTACAGAAAAACAAATATGACATGTTCTTGCTTTTAAGTGGGAGCTAGATGATGAGAACACCTGGACACAGAGAGGCCAACGACATGCACTGAGGCATATCATGAGGTGGAGAGTGGGAGGAGGGAAAGAAGCAGAAAAAATAACTAATGGATAGTGGGCTTCATACTTGGGTGATAAAACAATCTGTACAACCAACCTTTATGACACATATTTACCTAAGTAACAAACCTGCACATCCTGCACTTGTACCCCTGAACTTAAAACTTACAAAAAGAAAACAAATTCTAGGAAAAATTATTGAGTTGGTGCACAGTCCAGAGTCAGTATGGACTGTCCAGCTCTAAGATTCTTATTTATGAGAAAGAAAGCATTCTGTTTCTTGTTTGCACTACCATTATATTCGGTATCCTTTTACTTGTAGGCAAATGTAATCAAAGTGCTAGCTTTGTCATGGAATTCCTTGAAATCTTTGATAAGACATGTCTCTTTCCTAAGACATTTTCCTATCTCATAGTAGTAGAGGCAGGAGTGGGGAAGATTTAATTTTGAAGTTCTACTGCCTTCATATGGCCCACATCCATAGTTCCTTGTATAGTTAATAGCATCTCACATTCTCTTTGTGGGACTACTCCACCACAAAGAGTCCATCAGTCAGTGTGTTAAATGAGGATGTCACCACTTGCTAGATGCAGAGCACAGAGGATATATTGGGTATGGTCCATGGGGAGCTGTTGGGGGTTAGAGGTGGGGCTTACATGCACAAATTATTTGTGGGCCTTGAAGAATCCTGTGTGTATGAGCTTTCTCGGACAGAAAGTTCAGCTGCCCGGTGCAGAACCCATCTATTTCTGCCCAAGTGAGGAAGATCTGGCCACACCCTGATCAAAGCCCTGCTATACCCATCCTAGTTGGTAGGGAGCTTGCATCATGTGCATGCTGAGCTGTGGCTTAAGCACTTTGACATCTAACGTCTCACTGGATAACTGGGAAACTGACGTTTTTACTTTGGGAATGAGAATCCCTGAGATTTTGGGAAATTCTGCCAATTTTCTCATATAGAGCCAACTCATGTCTGCACCATTAAATTTTCATAGGCTTGTGTGCACGCATAGACACACACACACACACACACACACACAGACTTCTCAGGTTAAAGGTTAGAAGTAGAGTTAACACTGATGGAGTGACAAGAAGGAAGAAGACAGAGGATGGGGCAGCTCTGACATGGGGTAGGGGCACCCAGTCTCTTGGTAACATGCCCAGGACCTATGACATGGGGAGGAAAAAAGATAATAGGCTGATGACTTGGGAACCTCAGGAAAGCCTTCAGAGGACAAAAACTTGGTTTCTGCATTCACTGCTCTGCATAATTAAAATTGGGAGGAATTCCCCTACACTCAGTATGGAAGGGAATACAGTAATGAAAACCTCAAATTTTTCTCTATGAATTGAAGTAATTGACTTTGGTGGCCCTTAAATTTCAAAGGCTTAAAAAAGTGAGTTGACCTTGCTGTCTAATCAATTACTTGTTGTACTCTCAGATCCTTAGAAACTACTGTATATCCTCTGGAGATCTCTTAGAGCAGAAATTGGCTTGGGGGTTTGTGGGAGAGAGCACTCAGGTTAGTGTAGAATGTGGTAGAGCATCAGATCACTGCTCTGAAGGCCATCCCTGTTATAGCTTCAGGCTTCTTTTTTGGAAGTGGAACCAGAGTCATTTTCCAGCCTGGAATGATGAAGCCTTTTGAGTTAACGGGATACCTCAGAACAGTGGAGGGAAACAAGGAAGCACAGGAGGCTTCTGAGGTCTCTTACATTGCTCTGGAGCCTGTAGGCCTCACTCATTTGCCCTCCTGTTTCATAGTTTAATTTTTTGTTTGTTAAATTTTTCTAAATTTGGATTTTTAATTTTTTTAGTCTGCTGAAAGTTTGTCAATTTTTAACTTTTCAAAAGGAAATTTCTTTTCACTGATCTTTTGTATTTTTTGTTACAATATTATTTTTTTCTGCTCTAATCTTTGTGATGTTTTTCTTCTAATAACTGTGGGTTTGGTTTGCTCTTGCTTTTCTAGTTCTTTAAGATACATTACTAGGTTGTTTATTTGAAAATTTTCTCTTTTTTGGGATGTGGGCACTTATACCTGTAAACTTTCCTATTAGTATTGTTTTTATGTATCCCATAGATTTTGATATGTACTGTTTTTATTATCATTTGTTTAAAACATTTTTTTAATTTTCTTAATTCCTTCATTGACCCACTGATCATTCACTAGCATATTGTTTATTTTTTTTTTGTTTATTTATTTATTTTTTTTGAGATGGAGTCTCGCTCTCACCCAGGCTGTAGCACAGTGGCACGATCTCGGCTCACTGCAAACTCCGCCTCCTGGGTTCACGCCATTCTCCTGCCTCAGCCTCCCGAGTAGCTGGGATCACAGGCGCCCACCACCAAGCCCGGCTAATTTTTTGTATTTTTAGTAGAGATGGGGTTTCACTGTGTTAGCCAGGATGGTATCAATCTCCTGACCTTGTGATCCGCCCACTTAGTCCTCCCAAAGTGCTGGGATTACAGGTGTGAGCCACGGCGCCTGGCCTATTTTTTTTGTATTTGTATAGTTTTTATAGTTTCTCTTTTTGTTAATTTATAATTTTATTCCATTGTGGACAAATAAGATGTTTGATATTATTTCAAGTTTTTGAATGTTTTAAGACTTGTTTTGTGACCTAACATATGCTTGAAAATAATATGCTAAAGAAAAGAATGTGTATTCTTCAACCATTAGATAAATGTTCTGCAAATAACTATTACATACATTTGGTCTACAGTACAGATTAAGTCTAATGTTTCTTTGTTGCTATTCTCTCTGGAATATCTATTCAATGTTCAAAGTGGGGTGTTGGAGTCTCCACCTATTATTGTATTGGAGTCTATCTCTTTCTTTGGCTCTAATAATATTTGCTTTATATATTTCAGTGCTCAAGAGTTAAGTGCATTTATATTTAAAATTGTTATATCTTCTTGTTATATTTACCATTTTATCACTATATGGTAAGGTTTTGTCTTTTCTTATGATTTTTGTCTTAAAATCTATTTTTTGATGTAAATATAGTTACTTCTGCATTTTTTTTGTTTCCATTGACATTCAATATGTTTTTCCATTTCTAAAATTTTCAGTCTATCTATGTTTTTGTAGATGAGGTGAATTTCTTATAGGCAAAAGATCAATATGTCTTGTTTTTATATGCATTCATCCACTCTGTCTTGATTGGAGAGTTTGGTCTATATACATTCAATGTTATTATTAATAAGCAAGAAATTACTTTTGCCTTTTTATTTGATTTATGTTTGCTTTGTGGCCTTTCTTTTTATCTTTCTTTGCTTTTTGTCTTCCTTTTAGTGAAGGTAGTTTTCTCTGGTGATATACTTTAATTTTGTGCTTTTCATTTTTTGTGTATTCCTTGTTTGTTTTTTTGGTTTGAGGTTATCATGAGGCTTGCAAATGATAACTTATAGCCTCTTATTTTAATCTAATAACAACTTAACACTGTTTGAATAGAAAACGAAGCAAAAATAATAGTAATAAAAACTCTATGCTTTAACTCTTCCCCCTCACTTTTTTATTGTTTCTATTTATATGTAATTTTACTGTCTATGTCTTGAAAAGCTGTAGTTGTTATTTTTGATTGGTTTATTTTTTAGCCTTTCTACCTTGCATAAGATTAGTTCATACACCACAGTTACAGTGCTATAATATTATTTGATTTTCTCTGTACTTACTATCACCAGGAACTATATTTATATGGTTTAAATAATTCCTCCATTGCCAGGTGTAAGCTGAGTTTGGTTTGGTTTCTCTTTCTGTCATAACAAGAAAGCACTGAGTTCAATGCCTCACAACTGCTGTATTCTCCCTTTCTGCACCATGCCACCATTGTTGGGAGATGTGGGAGAAATGGTGTAAAAGATTCAAGACTGTCTTTCCTACCTGTTCAGTGCCTCTTTCAGCGATATGAAGTTAAAACCAGGTACTATGAGTACTCAACTCATTTTTGGTTCTTACAACAGTTCTTTTTAAATGTAGGTTGTTGTTAAATTGGTGTCCTTGCAGGGGGGGAATGGTTGGTGAAGTCTTCTATTCTGCTATCTTGCTGTATCCATGAGCCATCTATGACATTTTAAATTAATTTAAAGCTACATAACCACATAAGTTTTCCTTTGTCTCTAATTATTAGAGGCTCCATTTTAAAATAAATTTTTGGCCTCTAAATTTCTTTATTATAACATTTAGTAAATAGAAAATTATGGAAAAACTATGCAAAATGTTTAGTCTGTAACTGTTGTTGGTACCATATAATAAATTCTATGAGGGCAGGGACTCAGTCTGTGACTCAGGTTCTCTGATATGTGACTGCTCTTTGTGGTAATTAAACCTCTGCATGAAATAATTAATAAATGTCTGCACATTAAAACATAATTCCACATAAAGTGTAGATCTATCTGATCATATTAGGAAATTGTGTATTCTTTCCAAGGCAAGAAGAGGTTTACCTGGATATCTTGAGGTCATGGCTTATGAGAACAATGGGCCTGACTATAGAGAAAACAAGCAGTGATCAATTTAGAGTTGTTCATCAGTCAACAATTTGGATTATTAAAAAAAACTGGACATATATACTGAAAAGATGTAGGAGAGAGTGTAAAATCATACAAAGGTGCTCCTTAGGACAAAGACGCTTTGGGTGATTATGGACTCAGGTGAGAATTTAGGAGTGGTTTTGGACCTATGAATGTGTTGGACCCTGCCCCCTTGTGTTGAACAGAATAAAAGTTGTGGACCTGCTGGTCCACGTTATAAGTCCCAAACACAAAACATTAAAAAATGATAAAAACACAACATGTGATAAATGTGGAATTCTGTTATTAACAGCTCCAGAACAATGTTTAAAATAATTTCTGTGTTGCTTATGGTGTTCCACTTGCCAGTAACATACATAGGAAAAAGGACATTTCCAAGCATATTCAGAATTCAGCACATAATTTGGATATTAGACAGCACATATATTTGGAAGCATGCATTTATGTTTTGCTCTCCTGAGATTTTTGGGACTAATGGTGATGGCCTGAGAGATACTCAAGAGACAGCTGGTGCCAATGCACATGCTCTGGCCACTCTGTGAAGAGAGAAAACAACTTTCTCTCTAATATTACTGAAAAAATACTTCAACTCCAAATCAGTCATTGTCTGAAGGACTTTTTTAGAGAATACCAAGGAGATGGCCATAGTAGGATGCTTGAGAATCAAATCTGTGGATCATCATGTGCATCTGGTAAATAAAGAAAACTCTGATGTTAAGGAAGAAAAAAATTCCAGCTATTTAACTATGGTCTGAGACAAGATCATTCCTATTGCTGTATTACTGGAGAAAATTTGATGTTTTCAGTAACTGGATAATTTCATTCTGAGTGAGGAGATCTTTCATGGACACATGAGGTCTGTTTTACAGGGGAAACAAAAACATTCTATCGTGTACTTGTCATTGTTTCCAACAATGTTCAGAAATATTTTATTGAACCTCTTTTTTATAACAGGTTTGTTCCAAAAAGAAAAACATATATATTCTCAATATACTACAGTACTACTCTAGAATACTGTAGTACTACTCTAGAATACTATAGAATACTCACTAGACTATAGTACTACTTTAGAATACTATAACATATGTTTTTATAATAAAGCTACAATGTGCTTTATTGTTCCCTTTTACAGGTGAAAAAATATTAAACTAAAGAAGGCTGAATGACATTTCTAAAGTCACCTCATTGTAAAAAGAAAGTTTGAGGAGTAGACAATGTGCTTATCCACTATGTTTTTCAATCTTACAGACACAGATACACTTTAATATGTCACACATTTTTTATTTTTAATTTTGTATATCTTGTCAGTTACAAAATATTGTTGTACTTTAAAAAAAGCTTTGATTGTGGCAGTTTCTCATTTAAATCTAATTAAGTTAAATCTAACCATTAAGAATAGGAAAAATTAGTATTTTTAATGAATAAAAGCATCAAATAAAGTTATTTCAATGTTAGAATTATTAAATATATTAAAACATAAAATCATTTTGGAGCAGGAAACTGGAGGCAGACAAAATTATTTACTTAACTAATTTAAATAGATGAGTATTAAGCCTGGCAATGGTTTTAGAAATTTTTTTTTTTTTTTGAGATGGAGTCTCGCTCTGTCACCCAGGCTGGAGTGCAGTGGCCGGATCTCAGCTCACTGCAAGCTCCGCCTCCCGGGTTCACGCCATTCTCCTGCTTCAGCCTCCGGAGTAGCTGGGACTACAGGCGCCCATCACCACGCCTGGCTAGTTTTTTGTATTTTTTAGTAGAGATGGGGTTTCACTGTGTTAGCCAGGATAGTCTCGATCCTGACCTCGTGCTCCACCCGTCTCGGCCTCCCAAAATGCTGGGATTACAAGCTTCAGCCACAGCCCCCGGCCCGGCTTTAGAATTTTTTATTTTGTTTTGAGATGGAGTCTCATTCTGTTGCTCAGGCTGGAGTGCAGTGATGCAATTTGGGCTCACCACAACCTCTGCCTCCTGGGTTCAAGTGATTCTCCTGCGTCAGCCTCCCAAGTAGCTGGTACTACAAAGATGTGCCACCATGCCTGACTAATTTTTGTATTTTCAGTAAAGACATTATTTCACTATGTTGGCCAGGTTGGTGCTTTAGAATATTTTTAAACCGAGAGAAAATGTCACAAGCTATTCAATTTTGAAAACTACTGACGTTCATTATTTTTTTCTAATGTGAAAACCTAAGGTCAACAAGTTACCTTTCCTTGAATTCTCTTTTCCCAATTTCATGAATCAAATAGTCAACATAATGGACAAAGACCAGATATTTTCTGTCACCATCCAATTATGACCATTCTTAAGTATATAATATGCCCTAATAGGTAAAATAACACCAAAAAACCCTATATTTAATATTTTTGAAAAGGATAAGATAATTCAATCAGCTACATCCTATGCACTTTATATGCAACAAGGTATTGTAGAAATACATCTACTAACCTTGGAGTCATTCCTGACTCTTTTAGAGAAAATAAGAGTTAGTGGATTTACTGTTAAATTGTATTAAAGAACTTTTTGTAAAACGTATTTCATGGCTTTATACATCACAAAGCAACAGTAATGACCACTGAAAATTACATTTTATTAAATTAGGATCAGTTAAGGACTGGCTTATGTTTTTGATATTATATTCTCTCCACAATTTTAGCCTATGAGTTATAAATTTTTTCACACCTCATGCGTGGCTTTGGCAGTGGTCAGTTTCTGAAACAGAAGAGTTACTTTTCCAGACAAGGTGCCACGTACAACAAATGTAATTTAAAGATGGAATTGGCTTATATTTGTAATTGCAGAATTTTATGGATTCTACTTTGAGGCTTGAACAGCACTGATTTGCTTGGCTTACCTTCAAATGTATTATGAAGTCAAACTTAGCAGGTTTTCTGGTATCACTATTCTTTGTCGAAGATTCCCCAAATCTTCCTGGATATATATTTTTTTTTTTTTTATTATACTTTAAGTTCTAGGATACATGTGCATAACGTGCAGGTTTGTTACATATGTATACTTATGCCATGTTGGTGTGCTGCACCCATCAACTCGTCAGCACCCATCAATTCATCATTTATATCTTGTATAACTCCCCAATGCAAGCCCTCCCTCCTCCCCCCTCCCCCCTCCCCATGATAGGCCCCAGTGCGTGATGTTCCCCTTCCCGAGTCCAAGTGATCTCATTGTTCAGTTCCCACCTATGAGTGAGAACATGCGGTGTTTGGTTTTCTGTTCTTTTGATAGTTTGCTAAGAATGATGGTTTCCAGCTGCATCCATGTCCCTACAAAGGACGCAAACTCATCCTTTTTGATGGCTGCATAGTATTCCATGGTGTATATGTGCCACATTTTCTTAATCCAGTCTGTCACAGATGGACATTTGGGGTGATTCCAAGTCTTTGCTATTGTGAATAGTGCCGCAATAAACATACGTGTACATGTGTCTTTGCAGTAGAATAATTTATAATCCTTTGGGTATATACCCAGTAGTGGGATGGCTGGGTCATATGGTACATCTAGTTCTAGATCCTTGAGAAATTGCCATACTGTTTTCCATAATGGTTGAACTAGTTTACAATCCCACCAACAGTGTAAAAGTGTTCCTATTTCTCCACATCCTCTCCAACACCTGTTGTTTCCTGACTTCTTAATGATTGCCATTCTAACTGGTGTGAGATGGTATCTCATTGTGGTTTTGATTTGCATTTCTCTGATGGCGAGTGATGATGAGCATTTTTTCATGTGTCTGTTGGCTGTATGAATATCTTCTTTTGAGAAATGTCTGTTCATATCCTTTCCCCACTTTTTGATGGGGTTGTTTGTTTTTTTCTCGTATATTTGTTTGAGTTCTTTGTAGATTCTGGATATTAGCCCTTTGTCAGATGAGTAGGTTGCAAAAGTTTTCTCCCATTCTGTAGGTTGCCTGTTCACTCTGATGGTAGTTTCTTTTGCTGTGCAAAAGCTCTTTAGTTTAATTAGATCCCATTTGTCAATTTTTGCTTTTGCTGTCGTTGCTTTTGGTGTTTTAGACATGAAGTCCTTGCCCATGCCTATGTCCTGAATGGTACTACCTAGATTTTCTTCTAGGGTTTTTATGGTATTAGGTCTAACATTTAAGTCTCTAATCCATCTTGAATTAATCTTCGTATAAGGGGTAAGGAAAGGATCCAGTTTCAGCTTTCTACTTATGGCTAGCCAATTTTCCCAGCACCATTTATTTAATAGGGAATCCTTTCCCCATTTCTTGTTTCTCTCAGGTTTGTCAAAGATCAGATGGCTGTAGATGTGTGGTATTATTTCTGAGGACTCTGTTCTGTTCCATTGATCTATATCTCTGTTTTGGTACCAGTACCATGCTGTTTTGGTGACCGTAGCCTTGTAGTATAGTTTGAAGTCAGGTAGCGTGACGCCTCCAGCTTTGTCCTTTTGACTTAGGATTGTCTTGGCAATGCGGGCCCTTTTTTGGTTCCATATGAACTTTAAAGCAGTTTTTTCCAATTCTGTGAAGAAACTCATTGGTAGCTTGATGGGGATGGCATTGAATCTATAAATAACCTTGGGGAGTATGGCCATTTTCACGATATTGATTCTTCCTATCCATGAGCATGGTATGTTCTTCCATTTGTTTGTGTCCTCTTTTATTTCACTGAGCAGTGGTTTGTAGTTCTCCTTGAAGAGGTCCTTTACATCCCTTGTAAGCTGGATTCCTAGGTATTTGATTCTCTTTGAAGCAATTGTGAATGGAAGCTCATTCCTGATTTGGCTCTCTGCTTGTCTGTTACTGGTGTATAAGAATGCTTGTGATTTTTGCCCGTTAATTTTGTATCCTGAGACTTTGCTGAAGTTGCTTATCAGCTTAAGGAGATTTTGGGCTGAGACGATGGGGTTTTCTAAATATACAATCATGTCATCTGCAAACAGGGACAATTTGACTTCTTCTTTTCCTAACTGGATACCCTTGATTTCTTTCTCTTGCCTGATTGCCCTAGCCAGAACTTCCAACACTATGTTGAATAGGAGTGGTGAGAGAGGGCATCCCTGTCTTGTGCCAGTTTTCAAAGGGAATGTTTCCAGTTTTTGCCCATTCAGTATGATATTAGCTGTGGGTTTGTCATAAATAGCTCTTATTATTTTGAGGTACGTTCCATCAATACCGAATTTATTGAGCGTTTTTAGCATGAAGGGCTGTTGAATTTTGTCAAAAGCCTTTTCTGCATCTATTGAGACAATCATGTGGTTCTTGTCTTTGGTTCTGTTTATATGCTGGATTACGTTTATTGATTTGCGAATGTTGAACCAGCCTTGCATCCCAGGGATGAAGCCCACTTGATCATGGTGGATAAGCTTTTTGATGTGCTGCTGAATCTTCCTGGATATTAATGCACCATTATGTGTGCAGTTTCCTTAATTTTGGTTCAAAGGAAGCAGACAGTACCTGCAGATGTGTCCCCTAAACAATCCTTGCAGCTCAACCCCACTGATCCCACAGAGCCCTCTCCCTGTCCTCGATCCAGGTCTGGAGTGAAGCTCTGTCCAAGACAATCTTCTATTGATCTTTTCACAAGTGCCATTTCATGAAATGACAATTAGATGAAGATGGGAGAAGACTAGGGCAAGGTTCTGGGTGAGTGAAAGCCAGTGTGTCAGGTAGGAGCCTGCAGAATCACAGTATAGTGAGTGTTAAATCCAGCACTGCAGTAAGAAGACAGAGCAATCAACCAAGAATGACTGGGTTGATAGTGCCATTCTTCACGTCTCTTTCTTTCCTCTCTTTCTCCATACTTATTTCCTAGGTAAGATCAGCTCTCAGAAGTCACTTCACAGGGTAAAATATGACATTCAGAACTTCAAATATACCTTTTAATTTGGTGCCACAAACCTGTAATTAGGAAGAAACTCACATGTTGAAAAAAGGTTCTATGCTGACCAGTAGAAGAGAAAAAAATTCAGACTAAAAACTCTTATATGAAGTCTGGGTGCTGTGGCTGATGCCTGTAATTCCAGCACTTTGGGAGGCAGACGAGGATGGATTTTTGAGCTCAGGAGTTTGGGACCAGGCTGGGGAACATGGTGAGAACACGTCTCTACAAAAATAAAAAATTAGCTGGGCGCGGTGGCATTTTCTTGTAGTCCCAGCCACTTGGGAGGCTGAGGCAGGAGAATTGCCTGAGCCCCAGAGGCAGGGGTTGCAGTGTCCTGAGATTGCAATATTGGACTCCAGCCTGGGTGACAGAGTGAGACCTTGTCTTAAAACACACACACACACACACACACACACACACACACACACACACACACACACACACACATAAATCTTACATGGAGACAAACAAGTGAGCTATTTCTACTCTTTTCCCCAATTACTCCCTAATCCTAGTGAAGCCCACACATTAGGTAACAGCCAAGGGTATGTAGCTGGACTCATCCTTCCCTTCAAATCACAAACCCCTCAATTTCTTCTAGGCCCTGCTGAGCCTAGAAGAAGGGGAGAATGAACACAGCTTTTCATTTCTTCTGGTCCTGTGCTTCCCAGTCTTCCTCCCATTTCTGAGCCCTAACCCCAAAACTATTCTCCTCTGCTCCATCCTGCATGCTGAAGTTGACCTTTTGGTTTATTTTTTGTCACATTCCAGACTAGGTGTGACAAACAGAGAGAGAGTGTGTGTGTGTGTGTGAGAAGAAACCTTAATTGTGATGCTAATTACCTTTTATCTTTGTTCACTCCCACTTATTTATTTATTGGTTTTTAATATTGTTTGTTATTATTTTCTGTTATCATTATACATTTACTGTAGGTTTTAAATTTATTTTGAGACAGATGTCAGTCATAAGCATTGGACTTAGCTGCCAACTTTCCATGTCTAAGGATGACCAGTTCCTCTCACCTTGCCTTGTCTAAGGTCATCCATATGACTATCCCCAGTGGCAGTACCGTTCAGGTCCAGCAGGAGAACGCGATTGTGTTTCACTGTGGCCTAGACCTCCCTGGTCTTGCCCTGGCGGTCTTCCCAGTCTCAGCTTCCTGAGTATCTGGGACTACTTGAATCTTTTTATTCTTCTTTGTTAACCACTGATTCAGATTGTTTCCACAGTGCTTAGAGTGATTTGCTGTTGTTTTTCTTTTATCTTTTCTGTCTCTATTTTCCTATGCTTCTTCCTGCATGCTGAATTTGACCTTTTTTTTTTTTTTTTGGTCACACTCTAGCCTGGGTGTGACAATCAAAGAGAGACAGAGATACAGAGAGAAGATCTTAATACCTCTTACTTTGATATTAATCAAAAAGTGGTATTAATACCTCTGACTTTTGTTCACTCCTACTTATTTATTTCTTGGTCTGTAATGTTGTTTGTTATTAATTCTTGGTTATTGCTAAATATTTACTGTTGGTTTTTTGTGTATTTATTTTGAGACAGATGTCGGCCATGGAGGTTGGACTTTGCCACAAGTTTGACATGACAGAGGTCAACCAGAGGTCTCTTGCTTGTGGCAGTACTGTTCAGATCCAATAGAGATTGGATTCACTGTGGCCTCAATCACTCCAGTTTCACCTGAGTGATCTTCCCATCTCAGCCTCCCAAGTACCTGGGACTACTTAGACCTTCTTTCTTCTTCTTTTTTTTTTTTTTCTAACACCATTTGCAGTTTCTTTCCACAGTACTTAGAGTGACTTGCTGTTGTTTTTCTCCTATGTTCTCTCTACTTATTTTCCTAAACTTCTTTCTGCACACTGAAGTTGACTTTTCAGTTTTCTACTTTTTTAAAAAAAAGTATACTGCAGCCTGGATGTGACAAACGAAGTGAGAGTGAGAAGACGATATTAATTACCTTTTGCCCTTGTTCACTCCCACCTATTTATTGGTGTTGAATATTGTTTGTTGTTGATATTTCTTTGTTACTGTTATATATTTACTGTCTTTTTATGTTTATTTGAGACAGATGTTGACCATGAACATTGGACTTAGCTGCCAGCTTGTCATGTCTAAGGTCTACCAGATGGCTCTCAACAGCAGCAATGTCAACCAGATGACTCTTCATTGTAGCAGTAATGTTTAGATTCAGAAGAGGGATGCAATCATGATTTACTGCAGCCTCAATCTCCCCAGTCTTGCCCAGGTGGTGTTCCCATCTCAGCCTCCCAAGTACCTCGGACTACTTCAACCTTTTTCTTCTTCTTTTTTAACCCCACTTTCAGTTTGTTTCCACAGTACTTAGAGTGACTTGCTGTTGTCTTTCTTCTTTTTTCTTTTCTTTATTTTCCTACCCTTCTTCCTGCATATTGAATTTGACCTGTTACTGTTGTTTCTGTCATACTCCACCCTGGGTGTGACAATAAAAAGGAGAAAGAGAGAGAGAAGATCTTAATTGTGATATTAATTACCTCTTACTTTTGTTCACTCCCACTTATTTATTTCTTAACTTTTAGTAATGTTTGTTACTAACTGTTGGTTATTGTTAAATATTTACTTTTTTTTTTGTATATTTATTTTGAGACTGATGTCAGCTGCAGAGGTTGGACTTTGCCACAAACTTGCTATGTATAAAGTTGACCAGATGGTTCTTGCTGACCAGATGGTTCTTGCCATTGGCAGTACTGTTTAGATCCAGAAGGGGGATGTGATTCTGACTTCCTGTGGCCTCAATCTCCCTGGTCTCAGCCAGGTCTTCCCATCTCAGCCTCCTGGGTATTTGGGACTACTTGGACCTTCTTTTTTCCTTTTTTTCTAACCCTGCTTTCAGTTTCTTTTCACAGTACTTAGAGTGACTTGCTGTTGTTTTTCTCCTAAGTTATTTTCTCTACCTATTTTTCTACACTTATTCTTGCATGGTAACATTGACCTTTTGTGGTTTGTTTGTTTGTTTTTTTGCCATAGTGCAGCCTGTGTGTGACAAATGAAGAGAGAGAGAGAGAAAGAGAGAGAGAGAAGAATATGTTAATTACCTTTTGCCTTTGTTCACTCCTACTTATTTACTGGTGTTTAATATTGTTTATTATTTCTTTGTTATTGTTAAATGTTTACATCCTTTTAAATTTATTTTGAGATAGATGCTGACCACAAACATTGAACTTAGCTACTGGCTTGCTATGTCTAAGGTCTACCAGTGGCTCTTGCCAGTGGCAAGGTCAACCAGGTGGCTCTCAATGGCAGTAGTACTGTTCAGGTCTAGCAGAGGGATATGATCGTGATTCACTGCCTCCTCAATCTTTCCGTTCTTGCCCAGGTGGTCTTCCTATCCCAGCCTCCTACCTGGTATTACTCAGACCTTCTCCCACTTTTTTCTTCTAACCCCACTTTCAGTTTGTTTCTACAGTACTTATAGTGACTTACTGTTGCTTTTCTTCTTTGTTCTTTTTTTCCCTGTATTTTCCTATGCTCCTTTCTGCATGCTGAAGTTGACCTTTAAGATTTGTCTTTCTGTCACACTCCAGCCTGGGGGAGAGAGAGAGAGGGAGAAAGAGAGAGAGAAAGAGAGAGAAAAGAAGAAGAGGAGGAGGAGGAGGAGGAGGAGGAGGAGGAGGAGGAAGAAGAAGAAGAAGAAGAAGAAGAAGAAGAAGAAGAAGATTTTAATTGCGATACTAATTACTGCTATTACTAATTACTAATCACTCCCACTTATTTATTTATTGACCTTTAATAGTGTTCATTATTATTTCTTTGTTATTGTTAAATTTTGTTTATTTATTTTAAAATATATGGCAGTCATATAATTGGTTTATCCAGCAATAAAAACTGGAAACAAGCCATATGTGAAAATGCTTTGTGATGTGCTGTTTCATATCACACAATAGAACCTGTGATTTGATTCACCAGGTTCCAAACACTCTTGTCATAAAATCTACAAAGTGACAATTCTGAGCCCATTGAGATTGGTAAGAAAAAAATGAATATCCACCTCTACAGATTAGCAACAAGCTATGTGTGAAACTGATTCGTGATGTGCTGTTTTATATCACAGCTTAGAAACTGTGTTTTGATTCACCAGGTTCTAAATCATCTTTTTGTAGAACCAATGAAGTGATATTTCTGAGTCCACTGAGGCCTATTAAAAAAGAAACATATCCAGTGATAAAATCTAAAAACAAGCTGTGAAAATGCTTTGTCATTGTCATCCAATCTCACAGAATAGAACCTGTGTTTTGATTCACCAGGATCCAAATGCTCTTTCTCTGGAATCAGCAAAGTGACATATCTGAGCCTATTGAGGCCTATTAAAAAATGAATACCAATAAAAACTATAAACAAACTATCTGTAAATATGCTTTGTGATGTGCTATTTCATATCAAAGAATGGAACCAGTGTTTTGATTCACCAGGTTTGAAACACTCTTTTTTTAGTCTATGATGTGACATTTCTGAGCTTATTGGGGCCTACAAGAAAAAACGGAATATCTAACAAAATAAACTAGAAAGAAGCTATATGTGACAGTGCTTTGTGATGTACTGTTTCATGTCACAGATTGAAATCTGTTTTTTGATTCAACAGGTTCCAAATACTCTTTTTGTGGAATCTACAAAGTAACATTTCTGAGCCCATTGAGGCCTATATGTAAAAATTGAATATCCAGTAATAAAAACTGGAAACAAGCTATATGTGAAAATGCTTTGTGATGTGCTGTTTCATATCACAGAATACAACCTCTGATGTTTTCATTCACCATGTTCCAAACAATGATTTGTAGCATTTACAAAGTGTCATTTCTGACCCCACTGAGACCTGTAAAGAAAAATCAAATATCCCACTCTAAAAACTAGAAAAAAACCAGGTGTAATGGCTCTCTCCTGAAATCCCAGCATTTTGAGAGGCCAAGGTAGGTGGAACACTTGAGATCAGGAGTTCAAGGCCAGCCTGGCCAACATGGTGAAACCTCATCTCTACTAAACATATGAAATTACTTGGACATGGTAGTACATGTTTAATCCCAGCTACTCAGAAAGATGATTCAGGAGAATCACTTGAATGCAGGTGGTGAAGGTTGCAGAGTGCTAAGATTGCACCATTGTACTCCAGTCTGGGCAAAAAGAGCAAAACTCTGTCTCAAAGAAATAAAAACACAATGGTAAAAACAGGAAAAAGGTATTTGTGAAAATGCTTTGTGATGTGCTCTTTCATGTCACAAAATGAAACCTCCATTTTGATTCACCTGGTTCCAAACAATCTTTTTACAGAATCTATGAAGTGACATTTCTGAGTCCACTAAAGCCTATAAGAAAAAAAAAAAAAAAAAATCTGGTGATAAGAACTAGAAACAAGCTATCTGTAAAAATAATTGGTGACGTGCTGAATGGAACCAGTTTTTTTATTCATCATATTCCAAACACTCTTTTTGCAGAATCTGCAAAGTGACAATTCTAAGCTCACTGAGGCTTATTAAAAGAAAAACAAAACAAATATCCAGCAATGAACACTAAAAATAAGTTATCTTTAAACATGATTTGTGACATGCTGTTTCACGTAACAGAATGGAACCTGTGTTTTGTTTCACCAGGTTCCAAACACTGTTTCTGTGTGATACACAAAATGCCACTGCTGTGCTGATTAAAGCCTATAAGGAAATATCAAATACCCAGCTCTAAAATCCAGAAAAGGGCTACGTGTAAAAATGCTTTGTGATGAGCTATCTCATATCACAGAATGAAACCTGTGTTTTGATACACCAGGTTGCAAACAGTCTTTTTGTAGAATTGACAAATTGATATTCCTGAGGCCATTAAGGCCTATAAAAATAGAATATTGGGTATGAAAAACTACAAACAAGCTATGTGCAAAAATGTTTTTTGATGTGTGCTGTTTTATGTCACAGAATGGAACCTGGCTTTTGATTCACCATGTTCAAAACCCTCTTTTTGTAGAATCTATAAAGTGACATTTCTGAGCCCAGTGAGGCCTTTAAAAAAAGGAACATCCAGTGATTAAAAATAGAAACAAGTTTTCTGTGAAAATGCTTTGGATATGCTGTTTTATATCATAGAATGGAACCTGTGTTTTGATTCATCTGGTTTGAAACACTTTTTCTGTAGAATCTATGAGGTGACATTTCAGAGCTCAGTGGGGTTTATAAGGGAAAATAGAATACTCTGCTCTAAAAACTAGAAACAAGCTATGTGTAAAAATGCTTTGTGATGTGCTGTTTTATATGACAGAATGCAACCTGTGTATTGATTCAACAGTTTCCAAATACATTTTTTGTAGGATCTATGAAGTGAAATTTTTGAGCACATTAAAACCTAAAAGAAAACTTGAATGTCCAGCAATAAAAACTAGTAAAAAGCTATATGTGAAAATGTTTTCTGATGTGTTATGTTGCATCACAGAATGAAACCTGTGTTTTGATTCACTAATTTTGAAACACTGTTTTTAGAAGCTATGAAGTGACATTTTGAGCCCATTGAAGCCTGTACAGATAAATTAAATATCCAGTGATTAAAAAGTAGAAACAAACAGTCTGTAAAAACGCTTTCAGATGTGCCAATTTATCTCATAGAATAGAACCAGTGTTTTAATTTGCCAGGTTCCAAGCACTCTTTGTGTAGAATATACAAAGTGACATGTCTGAGCCCACTGAGGCCTATGAGGAAAAATCGAATATCGAGGCATAAAAACTGGAACCACACTATCTGTTAAAGTACTTTGCATTGTGCTGTTCTGCATCACAGAATCGAACCTGTTTTTTGACTCACCAGGTTTGAAACTCTCTTGTTGTAGAATCTACGTGGTGACATTTGTAAGCCTACAAGAGGATGAGGAAAAATCAAATATAAAGTGAAAAAACTAGAAAAATGCTATCTGGGAAAATGCTTTGTGATATGCCATTTCACATCACAGAATAGAACTTTTTTTTTTTTTTATCAGGTTCTAAACAATCTTTTTGTAAAATCTATGAGGGGAGCATTGTGAGCCAATTGAGCTTTACAAGAAAAAAATGGAATGTCCAGCAATAAAAACGAGAACCAAACAATCTGTGAAAATGCTTTCTGATGTGCTGTTTCACATCACAGAATAAAATCCGTGTTCTGATTGACATGTTCTAAACTTTTTTGGTGTACAATCTATGAATTGACATTTCTGAGTCCATTGAGCCCTATAAGTAAAAACAGAATATCCAGCAATGAAAGCTAGACAGAAACTATGTGAAAAATGCTTTGTGATGTACTGTTGCATATCACAGAATGGAACCTGTGTTTTGATTCACCAGGTTTGAAACATTCTTTTTGTATAATCTACAGGGCGATATTTCTGATCCCTTTGAGGTCTATAAGAAAACATAGAAATTCATCTTTAAAAACTAGAAAAAAATCTATTTGTGAAAATGCTTCATGATGCATTGTTTTACAACACAGAATAGTATCTGTGTTTTGGTCACCAGGTTTGAAACACTTTTTGTAGAATCTACAAAGTGACACTTCTAAGCCCATTGAGGCCTGTAAGAAAAAATCGATTATCCAGCAATAAAACCAAGAAACAAGCAATCTGTGAAAATGCTTTGTGATGTGCTGTCTCTTATCACAGAATGGAACCTGTGTTTTGATTTACCGTATTTAAAACACTCTTTTTGTAGAATCCACAAGTTACATTTCTAAGCCCACTGGGGGCTGTAAGAAAAAATCAAATACCCAGTGATAGAAACTAGAAAATGGTATGTGAGAAAACGCTTTGTGATGTGTTGTTTGACACCACAGAACAGAATCTGTGTTTTGATTCACTACTTCCCAAAACTTTTTGGAGAATCTATGAAGTGATATGCCCTAGTGTATTGAGGCATATAACCAAATATCGACGATCCAGCTCTAAAGATTGGAAACAAGCTATCCGTGAAAATGCTTTTTAATGTGCTGATTCATATTACAAAATTAAATTTGTGTTTTGTTCACCAGATCCCAAATCATCTATTTATAGAATCAATGTAGTGGCAATTTTGACCTCATTAAGGCGTAGAAGGAAAAACCAAATATCCAGTGAAAAACCTAGAAACAAGGTATCTGTGAAAGTACTTTGTAATGTGCTGTTTTATATCATAGAATGAAACCTGTGAAACCTGTGTTGATTTAACAGATTCCAAACACTCTTTTTGTAGAATCTATAGAGTGACATATATGAGCCCCTTAAGGCCTATAAAATATATCTATATTCAGTGATAAAAGGTATTAACAGGTTATCTGTAAAAATGCTTTGTGATGTGCTGTTTAGTATCACAGAATGGAACCTGTGTTGTGATTCACCAGGCTCCAAACACTGTATAATCTGTGACATGACAATTTTGAGCCCATTAAAGCCTATAAAGAAATATTGAATATCTAGCTCTAAAAACTAGAAACATGTTATCTGTGAAAATGCTTTCAGATGTGCTGTTTTATACCACATAATGGAACTTGTGTTTAGATTCACCAGGTTCCAAATACTATTTTTATGGAATCTGTGAAGTGACATTTCAATGTACATTGAGGCCAATAATGGAAAAACAATTGAGTGACAAAAGCTACAAACAAGTTATATGTTCATATACTTTGTGAGGTGATGTTTTATCTCCAAAGTGGAATATGTGTTTTGATTTGCCAAGTTCCAAACACTCTTTATGTAGAATCTACATAGTGACATTTCTCAGCCCATTGTTACCTATAAGGAAAAATTGAATATCCCACTCTAAAAAATAGAAACAAGCTATGTGTGAAAATGCTTTGTGATGTGCTGTTTTATGTCACAAATTAAAATCTGTTTTTAATTCCACAGGTTCCAAATACTCTTTTTGGCAGGAAAAACTGAATATTCAGCAATAAAATCAAGAAGCCACCTATATATCAAAATGCTTTGTGATAAGATGTTTCAAATCACAGAATACAACCTATGTTTTAATTCACAATGTTAAAAACAATCTTTTTGTAGTATCTACAAAGTGCCATTTCTGACCCCATTTAAGCCTATAAGGAGAAATTGAAAATCGTACTCTAAAACCTGGAAAAAGTCTAGGTATGGTGGCTTATACCTGTAATCCAAGCACTTGGGAGATCAAGGCAGGAGGATCACCTAAGGTCAGGAATTCAAGAACAGACCTGGCAAACATGGTGAAAACCCATTCCTACTAAAAATACAAAATTAGCTGGTCATGGTGGCACATGCCTATAATCCCAGCTACTCAGGAATCTGAGGAAGCAGAATCACTTCATGCTGGAGGCAGAGGTTGGAGAGAGCCAACATCATGCCACTGTACTCCAGCATGGGCAGAGAGAGTGAAACTGTCTCAAAAAAGTATAATTAAAATTTAAAAAGTCATGTGCTCTTTTGTATCACAAAATGGAAACTGTGTTTTGTTTCACCTGGTTCCAAGTACTCCTTTCATAGAATCTATGAAGTGACATTTCTGTATCTATTAAGTACTATAAACAAAAAACTAATATCCCACAATAAAAACTGCAAACAAGCTATCTGTGAAAATGCATTGTGACTTGCCGTTTCATTGCACCGAATGGAACCAGTTTTTTGAATCATGGGGTTCCAAACACTATTTGTGTAGAATCTACAAAGTGATAATTCTGAGCTCATTGAGTCCTATAAAACACACACACACACACACACACACCCATCAATGAACACTAGAAGGTATTATCTTTAAAGTTGGTTTGTGACATGTCATATCACAGAACTGATTTTGTTTCTTCAAGTTCCAAACATTCATTCTGGATAATATACAAAGTGACAAGGCAGTGCCTATTAAAGCCTATAATAAATATCAAGTATGCAACTCTAAAAACTAGAAAAGGGCTATCTGTGAAAACGCATTGTGATGAACTATTTTATACCACAGAATAAAACCTGTCTTTTGATAAATCAGGTTCCAAACACTTTTTGTAGAATCTATGAAGTAATTTTTCTGAGCCCATTGAGGCCTATGAAAAGAAAACAAATATCCAGTGATAGAAACTAGAAACAAGCTATCTGTGAAAATGTGTTGTAATGTAACAGTGAGCCTATTGAGGCCAATAAGAAAAAATCAAATATCTGGAGATAAAAATTTGAAAAAAGTTACGTGAAAATGCTGTGTGATGTGTGTTTCATATCACAGAATGAAACCTATGTTTGATTCACCAGGTTTCAAACACTCATTTCATTGAACATACAGAATGACATTTCTGAGCCCACTGAAGCCTATAAGGAAAAAATAGAATAATCTGCTTCAAAAAGTAGAAACAAGTTATTTGTGCAAATGCATTATTATGTGCTGTTTAACGTCACATAATTGAACCTGTGTTTTGGTTTACCAGGTAAAAACACTCTTTTTGTAGAATCTACAAATTGAAATTTCTGAGCCCATTGAAACCTACATAGAAAAATTGAATATCCAGTGATAAAAACTAGAAAAAACTATTGGTGAAAATGTTTTGTGATGTGTGGTTTTATGACACAAAATGAAACTTGTGTTTTGATTCAGCAGGTTCTAAACACTCTTTTTGTAGACTCTATGAAGTTACATTTCTGATCCCATTGCATCCTATAAAGAAAAATTGAATATCCAGCAATAAAAACTAGAAAGAATATATCTGTTAAAATGCTTTAAGACGTGCTTTTATTTATGACAGATGAAACCTGTCCTTTGATTCTCTATGTTACACTCTTCTTGTAAAGTCTATGAAGTGACATTTCTGAGTACATTGAGGCCTACTAGTAAGAAAAAATGAATATTAAGATTTAATAACTAGAGCTATGTTATCAGTGTAAATGCTTTTTGTTGTGCTCTTTGTTATCACATAATAGAACCTATATTTTCATTCAACAAGTTTTCACAATCCTTTTGTAGTATCTACAACATGACATTTCTGAATCAATTGCAGTCTGTAAGAAAAACATTAATATCCAGCAATGAAAAGTAGAAACAAGCTACATGTGAAAATGCTTTGTGATGTGCTGTTTCGTATCTCACAATGAAAGTTCTGTTTTGATTCACCTGATTTCTAACCCTTTTTTGTAGAATATAACAAGTAACATTTCTGAGCCCATTAATCCCTATAAAAAGAAAAAAAATGAATATCCAGCAATTAAAATGAGAAACAAGCTATCTGTGAAAATGCTTTGTGATGTGCTGTTTCATATCATAGAATGGAATCATTTTTTGATTCACTTGGTTGTAAACATGCTTTATGAAGAATCTATGAAGTCACAAATCTGAGCTCATTGAGGCTGATAAACTAGGTTGCAAACATACTTTCTATGTAATATATGAAGTGAAAAACATGTGAAGATTAAAGCCTATAAGGAAATATCAAATATCCAGCTTAAAAAGCTAGAAGAAGGCTATCTGTGAGAATGCTTTGTGATGATCTGTTTCATATCACAGAATGAAACCTGTGTTTTGATACACCAGGTTTCAAACATTTTTTATGTAGAGTCTACAAAGTCACATTTCTGAGCCCATTGAGGCCTATAAAGAGAAATGAAATTACCAGTAATAAAACCTAGAAAGAAACTATGTGCAAAAATGCTTTGTACATATATCAAAGAATGGAACCTGTTTTTTGATTCACCAGGTTTTAAACACTATTTTTGCAGAGTCTACAAAGTGACATTTCTGAGCCCATTGAGGCCTACAAGAAAAAAAATCAAATATTCATCTCTAAAAACTGGAAGAAGGTATTCATGAAAAAATGCTTTGTGATTTGCTGTTTCACATCACATAATGGAAGCTATGTTGTGATCCGCCAGGTTCAAAAACTTCTATGAAGTGACATTTCTCTGCCAATAGAGGCCTATAAGTAAAAATTGCATATACATATGTAAAAACTAAAAAGCATGTATGAATGAAAATGCTTTGTGATGTTATGTTTTATATCACAGAATGGAAACCTGTATCTTAACTCACCAGATCCAAAACTCTCCTTTTGTAGAATCTATAAAGTGACACTTCCATTGCCATTGAGGACTATACAGAAAAGTTGACTATTTCTAAAATCCATATAGAAGTTATGTGTGACAATGTTTTTTGATGTGCTGTTTCATATCAAGAAATACAACTGGTGTTTTCATTCACCAGGGTCCAAACACTATTTTGGAGAATATATGAAGTGACATTTCTGAGCCCATTAAAGCCTATAAGAAAAAATAGAATATACAGGAATAAAACCTAGCAACATGCTACCTGTGAGAACACTTTGTAATGTGCTGTATTATATCACAGAATGAAAGCCATGTTTTGAGATAATAGAATATAAACACTCTTTTTGTAAAATATGTGAAGTAACATTTCGGAGCCATTTGAGGACAATAATAAAAAAATTAAAAATGCATCTATAAAAACTAGAAACAAGGTATCTGTGAAAATGCTCTGTGATGTGCTGTCTCATATCACAGAATGGAAACTTTGTTTGATTCACTGGGTTCAAAACACAATTTTTATAGAATCTACAAAGTGACATATCTGAGCCAACTGAAGCCTGTATAGAAACAGTTTCCAACCTGAAAACTAAAAACAAGCTAAGTCTGAAAATGCTGAGGGCGGAGCAAGATGGCCGAATAGGAACAGCTCCAGTCTCCAACTCCCAGCGCAAGCGACACAGAAGACCGGTGATTTCTGCATTTTCAACTGAGGTACTGGGGTCATCTCACTAGGGAGTGCCGGACAATCGGTGCTGGTCAGCTGCTGCAGCCTGACCAGCGAGAGCTGAAGCAGGGCGAGGCATCGCCTCACCTGGAAGCGCAAGGGGGAAGGGGATCCGTTTTCCTAGCCAGGGGAACTGAGACACACAACACCTGGAAAATCGGGTAACTCACACCCCAATACTGCGCTGTAAGCATACAGGCACACCAGAATATATCCCACACCTGGCCGGGAGGGTCCCACGCCCACGAAGCCTCCCTCACTGCTAACACAGCAGTCTGCCGTGATCTATCCGCAAGGCAGCAGCGAGGCTGGGGGAGGGGCGTCCGCCATTGCTGAGGCTTAAGTAGGTAAACAAAGCCGCTGGGAAGCTCGAACTGGGTGGAGCTCACAGCAGCTCAAGGAAGCCTGCCTGTCTCTGTAGTCGCCACCTCTGGGGACAGCGCACAGCTGAAGACCAACAGGGGAAGTAGCAGGAGCCGGTGCAGACGCTAACGACTCTGTCTGACAGCTTTGGGGAGAGCCGTGGATCTCCCAACGCGGAGGTTGAGATCTGAGAACGGACAGACTGCCTGCTCAGGTGTGTCCCTGACCCCTGAGTAGCCTAGCTGGGAGAAATCCCCCACTAGGGGCAGTCTGACACCCCACACCTCACAGGGTGGAGTACACCACTGAGAGGAAACTTCCAAAGGAAGAATCAGACAGGTACACTCGCTGTTCAGCAATATTCTATCTTCGGCAACCTCTGCTGCTGATACCCAGGCAAACAGGGTCTGGAGTGGACCTCAAGCAATCTCCAACAGACCAACAGACAGTCCTTTTGACTGTCAGAAGGAAAACTATCAAACAGGAAGGACACCTATACCAAAACCGCATCAGTACGTCACCACCATCAAAGACCAGAGACAGATAAAACCACAAAGATGGGGAAGAAGCAGGGCAGAAAAGCTGGAAATTCAAAAAATAAGAGCGCATCTCCCCCTGCAAAGGAGCACAGCCCATCGCCAGCAATGGATCAAAGCTGGTCAGAGAATGACTTGGATGAGAGGAGAGAAGAAGGCTTCAGTCTATCAAACTTATCAGAGCTAAAGGAGGAATTACGTACCCAGCGCAAAGAAACTAAAAATCTTGAAAAAAGAGTGGAAGAATTGACAGCTAGACTAATTAATGCAGAGAAGATCATAAACGAAATGACAGAGATGAAAACCATGACACGAGAAATACGTGACAAATGCACAAGCTTCAGTAACCGACTCGATCAACTGGAAGAAAGAGTATCAGCGATTGAAGATCAAATGAATGAAATGAAGCGAGAAGAGAAACAAAAAGAAAAAAGAAGAAAAAGAAATGAGCAAAGCCTGCAAGAAGTATGGGATTACGTAAAAAGACCAAATCTACGCCTGATTGGGGTGCCTGAAAGTGAGGGGGAAAATGGAACCAAGTTGGAAAACACTCTTCAGGAAATCATCCAGGAGAACTTCCCCAACCTAGTAGGGCAGGCCAACATTCAAATTCAGGAAATACAGAGAACGCCACAAAGATACTCCTCCAGAAGAGCAACTCCAAGACACATAATTGCCAGATTCACCAAAGTTGAAATGAAGGAAAAAATCTTAAGGGCAGCCAGAGAGAAAGGCCGGGTTACCCACAAAGGGAAGCCCATCAGACTAACAGCAGATCTCTCGGCAGAAACTCTACAAGCCAGAAGAGAGTGGGGGCCAATATTCAACGTTCTTAAAGAAAAGAATTTTAAACCCAGAATTTCATATCCAGCCAAACTAAGTTTCATAAGTGAAGGAGAAATAAAATCCTTTACAGATAAGCAAATGCTTAGAGATTTTGTCACCACCAGGCCTGCCTTACAAGAGACCCTGAAGGAAGCCCTAAACATGGAAAGGAACAACCGGTACCAGCCATCGCAAAAACATGCCAAAATGTAAAGACCATCGAGGCTAGGAAGAAACTGCATCAACTAACGAGCAAAATAACCAGTTAATATCTAATGGCAGGATCAAGTTCACACATAACAATATTAACCTTAAATGTTAATGGACTAAATGCTCCAATTAAAAGACACAGACTGGCAAATTGGATAAAGAGTCAAGACCCATCAGTCTGCTGTATTCAGGAGACCCATCTCACATGCAGAGACATACATAGGCTCAAAATAAAGGGATGGAGGAAGATCTACCAAGCAAATGGAGAACAAAAAAAAGCAGGGGTTGCAATCCTTGTCTCTGATAAAACAGACTTTAAACCATCAAAGATCAAAAGAGACAAAGAAGGCCATTACATAATGGTAAAGGGATCAATTCAACAGGAAGAGCTAACTCTCCTAAATATATATGCACCCAATACAGGAGCACCCAGATTCATAAAGCAAGGCCTTAGGGACTTACAAAGAGACTTAGACTCCCATACAATAATAATGGGAGACTTCAACACACCGCTGTCAACATTAGACAGATCAACGAGACAGAAAGTTAACAAGGATATCCAGGAATTGAACTCATCTCTGCACCAAGCGGACCTAATAGACATCTATAGAACTCTCCACCCCAAATCAACAGAATATACATTCTTCTCAGCACCACATCGCACTTATTCCAAAATTGACCACATAATTGGAAGTAAAGCACTCCTCAGCAAATGTAAAAGAACAGAAATTATAACAAACTGTCTCTCAGACCACAGTGCAATCAAACTAGAACTCAGGACTAAGAAACTCAATCAAAACCGCTCAACTACATGGAAACTGAACAACCTGCTCCTGAATGACTACTGGGTACATAACGAAATGAAAGCGGAAATAAAGATGTTCTTTGAAACCAATGAGAACAAAGATACAACATACCAGAATCTCTGGGACACATTTAAAGCAGTGTGTAGAGGGAAATTTATAGCACTAAATGCCCACAAGAGAAAGCAGGAAAGATCTAAAATTGACACTCTAACATCACAATTAAAAGAACTAGAGAGGCAAGAGCAAACACATTCAAAAGCTAGCAGGAGGCAAGAAATAACTAAGATCAGAGCCGAACTGAAGGAGATAGAGACACAAAAAACCCTCCAAAAAATCAATGAATCCAGGAGTTGGTTTTTTGAAAAGGTCAACAAAATTGACAGACCGCTAGCAAGGCTAATAAAGAAGAAAAGAGAGAGGAATCAAATAGATGCAATAAAAAATGATAAAGGGGATATCACCACTGACCCCACAGAAATACAATCTACCATCAGAGAATACTATAAACGCCTCTACGCAAATCAACTAGAAAATCTAGAAGAAATGGATAATTTCCTGGACACTTACACTCTCCCAAGGCTAAACCAGGAAGAAGTTGAATCCCTGAATAGACCAATAGCAGGCTCTGAAATTGAGGCAACAATTAATAGCCTACCCACCAAAAAAAGTCCAGGACCAGATGGATTCACAGCTGAATTCTACCAGAGGTACAAGGAGGAGCTGGTACCATTCCTTCTGAAACTATTCCAATCAATAGAAAAAGAGGGAATCCTCCCTAACTCATTTTATGAGGCCAACATCATCCTGATACCAAAGCCTGGCAGAGACACAACAAAAAAAGAGAATTTTAGACCAATATCCCTGATGAACATTGATGCAAAAATTCTCAATAAAATACTGGCAAACCGGATTCAGCAGCACATCAAAAAGCTTATCCACCATGATCAAGTGGGCTTCATCCCTGGGATGCAAGGCTGGTTCAACATTCGCAAATCAATAAACGTAATCCAGCATATAAACAGAACCAAAGACAAGAACCACATGATTGTCTCAATAGATGCAGAAAAGGCTTTTGACAAAATTCAACAGCCCTTCATGCTAAAAACGCTCAATAAATTCGGTATTGATGGAACGTATCTCAAAATAATAAGAGCCATTTATGACAAACCCACAGCTAATATCATACTGAATGGGCAAAAACTGGAAAAATTCCCTTTGAAAACTGGCACAAGACAGGGATGCCCTCTCTCACCACTCCTATTCAACATAGTGTTGGAAGTTCTGGCTAGGGCAATCAGGCAAGAGAAAGAAATCAAGGGTATCCAGTTAGGAAAAGAAGAAGTCAAATTGTCCCTGTTTGCAGATGACATGATTGTATATTTAGAAAACCCCATCGTCTCAGCCCAAAATCTCCTTAAGCTGATAAGCAACTTCAGCAAAGTCTCAGGATACAAAATTAATGTGCAAAAATCACAAGCATTCTTATACACCAGTAACAGACAAGCAGAGAGCCAAATCAGGAATGAACTTCCATTCACAATTGCTTCAAAGAGAATCAAATACCTAGGAATCCAGCTTACAAGGGATGTAAAGGACCTCTTCAAGGAGAACTACAAACCACTGCTCAGTGAAATCAAAGAGGACACAAACAAATGGAAGAACATACCATGCTCATGGATAGGAAGAATCAATATCGTGAAAATGGCCATACTGCCCAAGGTTATTTATAGATTCAATGCCATCCCCATCAAGCTACCAATGAGTTTCTTCACAGAATTGGAAAAAACTGCTTTAAAGTTCATATGGAACCAAAAAAGAGCCCGCATTGCCAAGACAATCCTAAGTCAAAAGGACAAAGCTGGAGGCGTCACGCTACCTGACTTCAAACTATACTACAAGGCTACAGTAACCAAAACAGCATGGTACTGGTACCAAAACAGAGCTATAGACCAATGGAACAGAACAGAGTCCTCAGAAATAATACCGCACATCTACAGCCATCTGATCTTTGACAAACCTGAGAGAAACAAGAAATGGGGAAAGGATTCCCTATTTAATAAATGGTGCTGGGAAAATTGGCTAGCCATAAGTAGAAAGCTGAAACTGGATCCTTTCCTTACCCCTTATACGAAGATTAATTCAAGATGGATTAGAAACTTAAATGTTAGACCTAATACCATAAAAACCCTAGAAGAAAATCTAGGTAGTACCATTCAGGACATAGGCATGGGCAAGGACTTCATGTCTAAAACGCCAAAAGCAACGGCAGCAAAAGCAAAAATTGACAAATGGGATCTCATTAAACTAAAGAGCTTTTGCACAGCAAAAGAAACTACCATCAGAGTGAACAGGCAACCTACAGAATGGGAGAAAATTTTTGCAACCTACTCATCTGACAAAGGGCTAATATCCAGAATCTACAAAGAACTCAAACAAATATACGAGAAAAAAACAAACAACCCCATCAAAAAGTGGGGAAAGGATATGAACAGACATTTCTCAAAAGAAGATATTCATACAGCCAACAGACACATGAAAAAATGCTCATCATCACTCGCCATCAGAGAAATGCAAATCAAAACCACAATGAGATACCATCTCACACCAGTTAGAATGGCAATCATTAAGAAGTCAGGAAACAACAGGTGTTGGAGAGGATGTGGAGAAATAGGAACACTTTTACACTGTTGGTGGGATTGTAAACTAGTTCAACCATTATGGAAAACAGTATGGCAATTCCTCAAGGATCTAGAACTAGATGTACCATATGACCCAGCCATCCCACTACTGGGTATATACCCAAAGGATTATAAATTATTCTACTACAAAGACACATGCACACGTATGTTTATTGCAGCACTATTCACAATAGCAAAGACTTGGAATCAACCCAAATGTCCATCTGTGACAGACTGGATTAAGAAAATGTGGCACATATACACCATGGAATACTATGCAGCCATAAAAAAGGATGAGTTTGCGTCCTTTGTAGGGACATGGATGCAGCTGGAAACAATCATTCTTAGCAAACTATCCAAGAACAGAAAACCAAACACCGCATGTTCTCACTCATAGGTGGGAACTGAACAATGAGATCACTTGGACTCGGGAAGGGGAACGTCACGCACTGGGGCCTATCATGGGGAGGGGGGAGGGGGGAGGAGGGAGGGATTGCATTGGGGAGTTATACATGATATAAATGATGAATTGATAAAAAAAAAATAAAATAAAATAAAAATAAAAATAAAAAAAAAAAAAAAAAGAAAATGCTTAAGGTGTGATGTTCATATTACAGAATGAAACCATGATTTCATTCACCAGATTCGAAACACTCTGTACAATGTACAAAGTGATATTATTGAACCCATTGAAACCTATAAAATAAAATCAAATATCCAGTGATAAAAACTAGAAGCAAGATATCTGTAAACATGCTTTGTGATATGCGGTTTTGCTTGTCAGACCAAAATCTGTATTTTGATTCACCAGGTTCGAAACACTCTTTCTATAGAATCTATGAAGTGACATTTCTGAGCCAATTGAGGCCAACAAGAAAAAATTCAAATATCCAGCAATAAAACTAGAAACAAGCTATATGTGAAAATGCTTTCTGTTGTGCTGTTTAAAATTACAGAACACAACCTGTGTTTTGAATCACCAGGTTGCAAACACTCTTTCCTATAAGAAAAAAAAATCAAATATCCTGCAATAAAAACTAAAAACAAGCTATCTGTGAAAATGCTTTCAATAAATTGATTTTTCTCACAGAATGGAACCTTTATTATGATTCATCAGGTTGGAAACACTCTTTTTGTAGAATCTCTGAAGTGGTATTTCTGAGCCCACTGAAGCCCTATATGGAAAAATGGAATATTCAGCAATAAAAACTAAAAGCAAGCTATGTGTGAAAATGCTTTGTGATGTCTCATTTCATCTCTGAGAATTGAACATGTGTTTTGATTCACCAGGTTGGAAACACCTTTTTTGCAGAATCTACAAAGTGAGATTTCTGAACCCTTTGAGGCCTATAAGAAAAAATAGAATATTCAGAAATAAAAACGTGAAAAAAGCTGTACATGAAAATGCTTAGTGATGCATGTCTCATATTGCAGAATGGAACTTATTTTTCGTTCACTAGGTTTCAAACACTCTTTTCATTCAACATACAAAGTGGCATTTCTGAGACAATTGAGGTCTTCAAGGAAAAATTGAATGCCCTACTTTAAATAGTACAAGCAAGTTTTGTGTGAAAATGCTTTGTGGTGTGCTGTTTATATTACAAAATTAAGTTTTTTGATTTACCAATTAAAACACTCTTTTTTATAGAATATACAAAGTGACATTTCTGAGCCCATTGAAGCATATATGGAAAATTAAATATCTGACAATAAAAACTAAAGACAAGCTCTGTGTGTAAATGCTTTCTGATATGCTGTTTCATACCACAAAATGGATCCCATGTTTTGATTCATCAGGTTCAAAACACTCTTTTTGTAGAATCTGTGAAGTTACATTTCTGATTCTATTGTATCCTATAAGGAAAAATTGAATATCCAGGCACAAAAACTATAAACAACCTATATGTGAAAATGCTCAGAGCTGTGTTATTGCTTGTGACAGAATGGAACCTGTGTTTTGATTCACCAGGTTACACACACTCTTTTTGTAGAATTTACCAGGTGACATTTCTGATCACATTGAGGCCTACCAGGAAAAAATGAATATTCAGCTCTAATGACTAGAACCAAGCTATCAGTGTAAATGCTTTTGACGTGCTCTTTCTTGTCACATAATGGAAACTGTCTTTTGATTCAAAAGGTTCCAACACAATTTTTGTAGAATCCATTAAGTGAAATTTCTGAGCTGATTGTGGCTTATAAGAAAAAAATTGAATATCCAGCAATGACAAATAGAAACAAGATATATATGAAACTACTTCATAATCTCTTTCATATTTCAGAACACAACCTATGTTTCAATTCACCAGGTTCCAAACACTTTTTTTTTTTTTTTGTAGAATATGACAAGTGACATGTCTAAGCCTACTGAGGCCTCTCAGGAAAAATAAAATATATAGCACTAATAGCTAGAAACAAAATATGTATGGAAATGCTTTGTGATGGCTGTTTGTTATCACAGAATATAACCTGAGTTTTTATTCACCAGTTACTGAAAACTATTTTTGTAGAATCTATGAAGTAATATTTCTGGGCTCTTTGAAGCCTATAGGAAGAAAATCAAATATCCAGCTCTTAGAATTAGAAGCAAGCTACCTGTAAAAATGCCTTTGCTGTCCTCTTTCTTGTCACAGAATTAATACTGTGTTTTGATTCACAGGTTCCAAACACTCTTATTGTAAAAATATACAAAATGACATTTCTGAGTTCATTGAAGTCCATCAGGAGAAAAAAGTAAACGCAGCAAAAAAAAATGCAATGAAGCCATCTGTGAAAATGCTTTGTGATGTCCTGTTTCATATCACAGAATGTAAACTGTGTTTTGCTTCACCAGGTTTGAAACGCTCTTTTTGTATAATGCACAAAGTGACATTTCTGAGTCATTTGAGGCCTGTAAGAAAAAAAGTGAATACCCCACTCCAAAAACAAGAAACAAGCTACATGAGAAAATACTTTCTGTTGTGCTCTTTCATATCACAGAATGGAACCAGTGTTTTGATTCAACAGGTTCCAAGCACTCTTTTTATACACTCTAAAAAGTGACATTTCTGAGCACGTTCAGGCCTAAAAGAAAAACTCAAATATCAAGCAATGAAAACTAGAAACAAGATGTATGTGGAAATACTTTATGATGTGCCATTTCATATCACATGATAAAACCTGTGTTTTGATTGACTAGGTTCAAAACAGTCTTATTGTGGAATCCACAGTGACATTTCTGAGGCAATTGAAGCCTATAAAAAACTGAATGTCTGTCACTAAAAGCTATACACAATCTATGTGTCAAAAGGCTTTGTGATGTGCTGTTTCATACCAAAGAATGGAAAATGGGTTTTGATTCACCATGTTTGAAAATCTCTTTCTGTAGGATCAGTGAAGTGACATATCTGAGCCCATTGAGGCCTAAGAGGAAATATGGAATATCCAACAATAAAAACTAGACACGAGCTATCTGTGAAAATATTTTGTGATGTTTCATTTAATCTCACAAAAAGATACCTGTCTTTATATTCAGGAGGTTGGAAACATTCTTTTTGTAGAATCTATGAGATGACATTTCTTAATGGAACAAGGCCCATAGGGAAAAATTGAATATCCAGTGATAAAAACTAGAAACCAGTTATCTGTGAAAAAGCATTGTGATGTGTGGTTTTATCTCACAGAATGTAACTGTTTTGATTCACCAGGTTGAAAACACTCTTTTTGTGGAATCTACGAAATGACATTTCTGAGCCCATTGAGGCCTACAAGAAAAAGTAGAATATTCAACGAGAAAAACAAGAAAAAAGTGATCTGTAAAAATGCTTTGTGATGTGACGTTTCACGTCACCAAAAGGAAACTGCATTTTGATTCACCAGGCTGGAAACACTCTTTTTTGTGGAGTCTACAAAGAGACATTTCTGAGTCCATTGAGGTCTATAAAGAAAAAACGAATATCCAGTCTAAAAACTGGAAACAACTATCTGTGAAAATGCTTTGGGATATGTCGTTTCATCTCACAGAATGAAACCTGTATTGTGATTCACCAGGTTAAAGTCACTCTTTTTGGAGAATATACAAAGTGACATTTCTGAGCCAATTGAGGCCTCTAAAAAAAAGTTGAATATCCAATGATTAAAAACTGGAAACAAGCTGTGAAAATACCTTCTGATGTGTCCTTTTATTTCACAGAATGGAACCTGTGTTTTGATTAACCAGGTTAGAAACACCCTCCTTGTAGAGTTTATGAAGTGTGATATTTCAGAGCTCATTGAGGCCCATAAGAAAAAATTGAACATCTTGTGATAAAATCTAGAAACAAGTTATCTGTGAAAATGCTTTTTGATGTGTCATTTCATCTCACAGGTTCTAAAAAATTTTGAAAATCCAGTGATAACAACTAGACACAAGCTATATGTGAAAATTCTTTGTGATGTGCCATTTAATTTCACAGAATGAGAAATGTGTTTTTATTTAGCAGGTTAGAAACACTCTTTTGTAGAATCTATGAAGTGACATATCTAAGCCCATTAAAGCCTATAAGAAAAAATTAAATGCCCAGCAATACAAACTAGAGACAAACTATTTGTGAAAATTCTTTGTAATATGTCATTTCATCTCACAGAATAGAACATATGTTTTGATTCACCAGGTTAAAAACACTCTTTTTGGAGAATCCATGAAGTGACATTCCTGAGCCCATTGAGTCCTTTAAGGAAAAATCAAATATCCAGTGATAAAACCTAGAAACAAGCAATCTGGGAAAAGCCTTTGTAATGTTTTGGTCATCTCACAGAATGGAACCTGTGTTTTGACTCTGTAAAAATGTTTTGATTTTGAAAAACACTCTTTTTGGAGAACCCATGAAGTGACATTTTTGAGCCCAGTAGTCCTCTAAGAAAAAGTTGCATATCCAGCAATAAGAATGAGAAACAAGCTGTCTGTGAAAATACTTTGTGAGGTGTCATTTCATCTCACAGAATGGAACCTATGCTTTGATTAATCAGATTGGAAACACTGTCTTTGTAGAATTTACACAGTGACATTTCTGATCCCATTGAGGCCTATACAAAAATTGCATATTCAGCGATAAAATCTAGAAAGAAGCTATCCCTGAAAATGCTTTCTTCTGTGTGATTTCTTCAAACAGAATGGAACTAAGGTTTTTTTTTTTGTTTTGTTTTGTTTTTTTTTTTTTTTTTTGAGAAGGAGTCTCGCTCTGTCACCCAGGCTGGAGTGCAGTGGCCAGATCTCAGCTCACTGCAAACTCCGCCTCCCGGGTTTACGCCATTCTCCTGCCTCAGCCTCCCGAGTAGCTGGGACTACAGGCGCCCACCACCTCGCCCGGCTAGTTTTTTGTATTTTTTTAGTAGAGACGGGGTTTCACCGTGTTAGCCAGGGTGGTCTCGATCTCCTGACCTCGTGATCCGCCCGCCTCGGCCTCCCAAAGTGCTGGGATTACAGGCTTGAGCCACCGCGCCAGGCCCGGAACTAAGGTTTTTATTAAACAGTTTACAAACGCTCTTTTTGTAGAATCTACAAAGGGATGTTTGCAAGTCAATTGAGACCCATAAAAAATTGAATATCCAGCATGAAAAAAGAAAGAGACTATCTGTGAAAGTGCTTTGTGGTGTGTGGTCTCGTCTCACAGAATTGAACCTCTGCTTTGATGCACGAGGTTAAACATACTTTTACTATAGAATCTATGAAGGTATATTTCTGGGAATACTGAGGCCTATGAGGAAAAATCAAATATACAATGATAAAAACTAGAAACAAGCTATCAGTGAAAATGCTTTGAGATGTGTGTTTCCTTCTCATAGAATAGAAACTCTGTTATGATTCAGCCTGTTCCAGTCACTTTTTGTGTAGAATATAATAAGAGACATTTCTGAGCACACTAAGGCTTATAAAAAAATTGAAAAGCCAGCAATGAAAACTAGATACTAGCTATCTGGAAAAATGCTTTGTAATATGTGGTTTCTTCTCACAGAAGGGAACCTATGATTTGATTCATCATGTTCCAATCAGTCTTAGTGTAGAATCTATGAAGGAATATTTCTGAGCCCATTGAGGCATATAAAGAAAAATCAAATATCCAGAAATAAAAACAAAAACATTTATCTGTGAAAATGTTTTGTGATAGTGGGCTTATCTCACAAAATGGTATCTGTGTTTTGTTTCACCAGGTTGGAAACACTTTTTTTGAACAATCTATGAAGGGACATTTCTGAGCATATTGAGGCCTGTAAAAGAAAAATTGAATATCCATCGATAAAAACTAGAAAAAAATCTATATGTGAAAAAGCTTCATGATGTGTTGACTCATCTCACAAAATGGAAACTGTGTTTTCATATACCAATTTAGAAACACTCTTTTTATAGAATCTTCGAATGGACATTTTTGAGCCCATTGAGGTCTACAAATACATGTATATATATATATACATACACGCACTTTTGATGTGTGGTTTATTCTCACAAATGGAACTTATGTTTAACTCACTAGGATGGAAATGTGTTTTGTGTAGAATCTACCAAGTGACATTTCTCAGCCCATTGAGTCCAATAAGAAAAAATCGAGTATCCAGCGATAAAACTAAAAACAATATACTGGTGAAAATGCTTTGTGATGTGCAGTTTCCTCACACGGAATGGGATCTGTATATTGATTTACCAGATTCAAATCACTCTTTGTTTAGCATCTACAAAGGGACATTTCTGAGCCTTTTGAGGCCTATAAGAAAAAAATCAAATATTCACTGATTAAAAAGTAGAAAAATGTATCTGTGTAAAATGCTTTGTGATGTGTGTTTTTTTTCACACAAAAATGGAACCAGGAATGGGACCTGTATATTGATTTACCAGATTCAAATCACTCTTTGTGTAGCATCTACAAAGGGAAATTTCTGAGCCTTTTGAGGCCTATAAGAAAAAAATCAAATATTCACTGATTAAAAACTAGAAAAATGTATCTGTGTAAAATGCTTTGTGATGTGTGTTTTCTTCGGCAAAAAAATGGAATCAGGGTTTTGATCAACCAGATTCCAATCACTCTTTGTGTAGAATCAACAAAAGGACATTTCTTAGCCCATGGATGCCTATAAGGATCAATAGAATATCCAGTAATTAAAACAAAAAACAAAATGTCTGTGAAAATGCTTTGTGATGTGCGGTTTCTATTCTCAGAATGGAATCAGCATTTTGATTAACCAGGTTTTAAACACTCTGTAGTATCTATGAAGAGACAATTCTGAGGCCTTTGAGGCCTATAAAAATAAATAGAACACCCAGTGATACAAACTAGAAACAAGGTATCTGTGAAAATGCTTTGTGATGTGTAGATTTATCTCTCAGAATGGAACCTGTGTTTTGATTTGCACTCAAATCAAAGTGGGAACACTCTTTTTGCTGAATCTATGAAGGGACAATTTTGAGCCCACTAAGGTATAAAAGAAAAAATCAAATATCCAGCAATAAAAACTGGAAACAAGCTATCTGTGAAAATGCTTGGTTATGTGTAAAGTCAATCACAGAATAAAATCTCTGTTTTAATTCACCAGCTTGTAAACACTCTTTTTGTAGAACCCATGAATAGCCCTTTGAAGCCTATAAGAAAAAAAATCAAATATCCAGCAGTAATAACTACAAACAAGCTATCTGTGAAAATGCTTTGTGATATGTCATTTTATCTCACAGAATTGCGCTTGTATTTTTATTCATATGGTTGGAAATACTCTGTTTTTAGAATCTACAAAGTGTTTTTTTTTGTGCCAAATGATGTTTAAAAGGAAAAAAAAAAAACAAATATCCATCTATAAAAGCTATGAACAAGCTATCTGTGAAAATGCTTCATGAAGAGTGGTTTCTTCTCACAGTGGGGAACCTGTGCTTTGATTAACCAGATTGGAAACACTGCTTTTGTAGAATCTATGATGAGATATTTCTGCACCCATTGAGGCCTATAAAGAAAAATTAGATACCTAGAAATAAAAACTAGGAAACAAGCTATCTGTGAAAATGCTTTATGATGTGTGTTTTTTTTCCAACAGAGTGAAACCTGTGTTTTTACTCATGTGGTTCCAATCACTTTTTGTGTAGCATCTATAAAGGAACATTTCTGAGCACATTGATGCCTGTAAGTAAAATCAAATATCCAGATGTAATAACCAAGAAAAAGCTATCTGTGAAAATGCTTTGTGATGTGTGGATTCATGTATCAGAATGGAACCTGTGTTTTGATTCACCAGGTTGGAAACACTCTTTTGGTAGAATTGATGAGGTGACATTTCTGAGCCGATTGATGCCTATACAAAAAAATTGAATTTCCAGTGATAAAAAGTACAAATCATCTACCTGTAAAAATGCCGTGAGATGTGTCATTTCATCTAACAGAATAGAACCTGTGTTTTGGTTCACCTGGATGGAAACACAGTTTTTTTTTTTTTTAATACTCTACGAAGAGACTCTTTTGAGTCTAATGACAGTTAAAAGTAAAAAATATCCAGTAACAAAAACTAGAAACATGCTGTCTTTAAAAATTCTTTGCAATGTGTAGTTTCTTCTCACAGTTTTTAACCAGTGTTTTAATTCATCAAATTGGAAACACCGTTTTTATAGAATCTACCAAGAAACACTTTTAAGTCCATTGAGACATATAAGAATAAATTGAACATCCACCACTAAAAACTAGAAACAAGTTCTCTGTGAAAATGCTTTGTGATATGTGGTTTCCTCTCACAGAATGGAATTTTTTTGATTCATCTAGTTCCAATCACTTTTTGTGTAGTATCTGCAAAAAGACATTTCTGAGCCCACTGAGGCCTATAAAAAATAAAATATCCTCTCATAAAAAGTAGAAACGAGCTACTGTTGAAAATGCTTTGTGATGTGTGGATTCACTGCACAGAAAGGAAACTGTTTTGATTATCATGGTTCCAATTACTTTTTGTGTAGAATCTACACAGGGACATTCCTGAGCCCATTAAGGCATATATAAAAGTCAAATATTCAGAGACAAATACCAGAAACAAGATATCTGTGAAAATGCTTTGTGATGCTTGGATTCACCTCTCAGAATAGAACCTATGTTTTGATTCACCTGGTTGGGAACACCCTTTTTGCTGAACCTATGAGGGGACAATTCTGAGCCAAGCGAGGCCCATATGGAAAAACTGAATATCCAGCAATAAAAGCTAGAAACTAGCTCTCTGTGAAAATGCTTGGTTATGTGTAAATTCAATTTCAGAATAAAATCTATGTTTTAATTTACCAGCTTGCAAACACAGTTTTTGTACAATCCATGAAGGGATATTTCTAAGCCCTTTGAGGCCTGTGAGAAAAAATCAAATATCTGACAGTAACAATTAGAAACAAGCTATCTGTGAAAATAATTTGTGATGTGTGGCTTCTTCCCACAGAATGGAACCTGTGTTTTGATTCACCAGGTTTCAATCACTCTGTGTGTAGAATCTATGAAGGGACTTCTCTGAACCCATTAAGGCATAGAAAATATAATGGAATATCCAGCAATAAAACATAAAACAATCTATCTCTGAAAATGCTTTGTGATATGTTGATTCTTTTCACAGAATGAAAACTGTGACTTACCCATTTCGTAGAATCTACAAGAAACAATTCTGAGTCCACTGATGCCCATAAGGAAAACGGAGAATTCAGCAATAACAACTAGAAACAATCCTTCCTTGAAAAAGCTTTGTGATATGTGGTTTATTCTCACAGAATGAAACCTGTGGTTTGATTCAACAGGTTGCAAGATTGCTTTTTGTAGAATTTACAAAGTGATATTTCTGCACACATTGAAACCTATAAAAAGAAATAGAAAATCCAACAGTAAAAAGAAGAAACAAGCTATCTGTGAAAATGCTTTGAGATGTGTGATTTCTTTTCATAGAAGTGAACTTGTGTTTTGATTCACCAGATTAGAAACATTCTGTTTGTAGAATCTGTGAAAGGATGTTTCTGGGCCTATTGAGTCCTACAAGAAAAAAATTGAATATCCAGCCATAAAAACAAGAAACAACCAAACTGTGAAAATGCTTTGTGTTGTGTGGATGCATGTCACAGAATGAAACTTGTGTTTTGGTTCACCATGTTTGAAACACTCTTATTGTGGAATCTACGAAAAAAAATTTCTCACCCCTTTGAGGCTTTATTATAAGGAAACAACAATTATTTATGGATAAATAGTAGATGCAAGCTATTTGTGAAAATTATTTTTGATGTGTGGTTTCTTCTCACAGAATGGAAACTGTGTTTTGATTCACCAGCTTGATAAGACTTATTATTATTTTTTATTACACTTTAAGTTCTAGGGTACATGTGCATAATGTGCAGGTTTGTTACATATGTATACATGCGTCGTGTTGGTTTGCTGCACCCATTAACTCGTCATTTACATTAGGTATTTCTCCTAATGTTATCCCTCCCTCGTCCCTCCACCCCATGACAGGCCCTGGTGTCTGATATTCCCCGCTCTGTGTCCAAGTGTTATCATTGTTCATTTCCCACCTATGAGTGAGAATATGTGGTATTTGGTTTTCTGTCTTTGTGATAGTTTGCTCAGAATGATGGTTTCCAGCTTCATCCATGTCCCTACAAAGGACATTAACTCATCCCTTTTCATGACTGCATAGTATTCCATGGTGTATGTGTGCCACATTTTCTTAATCCAATCTATCATCGAGGGACATTTGGGTTGGTTCCAAGTCTTTGCTATCTTGAATAGTGCTGCAATAAACATACGTGTGCTTGTGTCTTTAGAGCAGCATGATTTATAATCCTTTGAGTATATACCCAGTAATGGGATGGCTGGGTCAAATGGTATTTCTTGTTCTAGATCCTTGAGGAATTGCCACACTGTCTTCCAAAATGGTTGAACTAGTTTACAGTCCCACCAACAATGTAAAAGTGTTCCTATTTCTCCACATCCTCTCCAGCACCTGTTGTTTCCTGACTTCTTAATGATTGCCATTCTAACTGGTATGAGATGGTATCTCATTGTGGTTTTGATTTGCATTTCTCTGATGACCAGTGATGATGAACATTTTTCATGTGTCTGTTGGCTGCATAAAGGTCTTCTTTTGAGAAGTGTCTGTTCATATCCTTTGCCCGCTTTTTCATGGGGTTGATTTCTTCTTGAAATTTATTTAAGTTCTTTGTATATTCTGGATATTAGCCCTTTGTCAGATGGGTAGATTACAAAAATTTTCTCCCATTCTATAGGCTGCCTGTTCACTCTGATGGTAGTTTCTTTTGCTGTGCAGAAGCTCTTTAGTTTAATTAGATCCCATTTATCAGTGTTGGCTTCTGTTGCCATTGCTTTCGGTGTTTGTCATGAAGTCCTTGCCCATGCCTATGTCCTGAATGGTACTGCCTAGGTTTTCTTCTAGGATTTTTATAGTTTTAGGTCTAACATTTAAGTCTTTAATCCATCTTGAATCAATTTTTGTATAAGGTGCAAGGAAGGGATCTAGTTTTAGCTTTCTACATATGGCTAGCCAATTTTCCCAGCACCATTTTTTAAATAGGGAATCCTTTCCCCATTTCTTGTTTTTGATAAGACTGTTTTTGTAGAATCTAGGAAGTGATGTTTCTGAACCTACTTAAGCCTATAAAAAATTGAATATCCAGTGATAAAAACTAGAAACAAGCTATCTGTGAAAATGCTTTCTGATGTTTTGTTTCTTCTCATAGAATACATGTTTTGAAATTCACCAGGTTTCAGTTATAGTTTTTGTAAAATATACAAAGGGACATTTTGGTGCTTGTTGTTGCTTATGAGGAAAAATGGAATATCCAGCCATAAAAGAAAGAAGCAAGCAAACTGTCAAAATGCTTGGTGATGTAGGAATTCATCTCAAGGAGCATGTATTTTGGTTTACCACACTGGGAGCACTCTCTTTGTAGAATCTACAAAAGGACATTTTTGAGCCTATTGTGGCCTGTAAGGAAATATCAAATATCCAGCCATAAAATCTACAAACCAGCTATCTGTGAAAATGTTTTGTAAGTGTGGTTTCTCACATGTAATGCAGCCTGTATTTTCATTCACCAGGTACCAATTACTCTTTTTGTAGAATCTATGAAGGGACATTTTTGAGTCCATTGAGGCTTGTAAGGAAAAATCAATTATCCAGTTTTAAAAACTAGAAACAAGCTATCTGTGAAAATGGTTTGCTATATGTGGATTCATCTCACAGAGTAGAATTTGCATTTTGATTCCATAACTTGGACTCACTCTCTTTGTAGATTCTAGGAAGTGACATATCTGAGTTTATTGAAGCCTATACGGGAATAACGAATATCCAGTGATAAAAACTAGAAACAAGATATCTGTGAAAGTCCTCCATGATGGGTGGATTCATCTCCCAGAATGGAACCTATGTTTTCATTCCACAGGCTGGAGACACTCTTTTTGCAGAACATACGAAGGAATATTTCCAAACCTGTTGAGGACTATGAAGAAAAATAGAATAGCCAGCGACAAAAACTAAAAACAAGCTTTCTGTGAAAATTCTCTGTGATATGTGGATTCTTCTTACAGAATGCAATCTGTGTTTTTATTGCACATGTTGGAAACATTCTTTTTGTAGAATCTATGATGAGATATTTCTGAGCCCATTGAGGCTTGTAAGGATAAACAGAATATCTAGCCATAAAACCTAGAAACAAGCTATCTGTGAAAATGCTTTGTAATGTGTGGATTCATCTTACAGAATGGAACCTGTGTTTTCATTCACCAGGTTGGAAGCACTCTTTTTGTAGAATCTGCAAAGAGACATTTCTGACCCATTTCAGCATATAAGGAAAAATCAAATATCCAGTGATAAAAATTAGAAACAAGATATCTGTGAAAATACTTTGTGTTTTGTGGATTCAACTAACAGAATGGCACCCGTTTTTTGATTCACCAGATTGCAAACACTTTTTGTAGAATCTATGAAGGGACATTTCTGACCCCAATGAGGGATATAAGAGAAAAATCAAATATCCAGTGATTAAAAACTAGAAACAGCAACCTATGTGTGAAAATGCTCTGTGATGTGTGGATTCATCTCACACAAGGAAGAATCTGTGCTTCCTTTTTTGATTTTAATAACGTAAAAAAATGTTATTTTACTTTAAGTTTGGGGATACATGTGCAGAATGTGCTGGTTTTTCACCTAGGCATACATGTGCCATGGTGCTTTGCTGCGCCTGTCAAGCTGTCATCTAGATTTTAAGCTTGGCATGCATTAGGTACTTGTCCTAATGCTCTCCCTCCCCTTTCCCCCGACACCACGACAGGCCCCAGTGTGTGATGTTCCCCTCCCTGTGTCTATGTTTTCCCATTGTTCAGTTCCCACTTATGAGTGAGGACATGTGGTGTTTGGTTTTCTGTTCCTGTGTTAGTTTGCTGAGGATGATGCTTTCCAGCTTCATCCATGTTCCTGCAAATGACATGAACTCATTCTTTTTTAATGGTCGCATAGTGTTCCTTGGTGTATATGCCATGATTTCTTTATCCAATTTCTTATTGATTGGCATTTGGGTTGGTTCCGAGTCTTTGCTATTGTAAATAGTGCTGCAATAAACATATGTGTGCATGTGTCTTTATAGTAGAATAATTTATAATCATTTGGGTATATACCCAGTAATGGGATTACTGGGTCAAATGGTATTTCTGGTGCTAGATCCTTGAACAATGCAACACTGTCCTCCACAATGTTTTGAACTAATTTACACTTTCACCAACAGTGTAAAAGTGTTCCTATGTCTCTGCATCCTTGCCAGCATCTGTTGTTTCCAGACTTTTTAATGATCGCCATTCTAACAGGCATGAGATAGTATTTCATTGTGGTTTTGATTTGCATTTCTCTAATGGCCAACAGTGATGAGCTTTTTAAAATACATTTGTTGACTACATAAATATCTTCCTTTGAGAAGTGTCTATTCATATCCTTCACCCACTTTTTGATGGGCTTGTTTTATTCTTGTCAATTTGTCTAAGATTCTGGATATTAAACCTTTGTCAGACAGATAGATTGCAAAAATTTACTCCCATTCTGTAGGTAACCTGTTCACTCTGATGATATTTTAGTTTGCTGAGCAGGAGCTCTTTAGTTTAATTACATCACATTTGTCACTTTTGGCTTTTGTTGCAATTGCTTTTGGTGTTTTAGTCATGAAGTCTTTGCCCATGCCTTTGTTCTGAATGGTATTGCTTGGGTTTTCCTCTAGGGTTTTTATGGTTTTAGGTTTTAAGTCCTTAATCCATCTTGAGTTAATTTTTGTATAAGGTAGAAGCAAGGGGTCTAGTTTCTGTTTTCTGCATATGGCTAGTCAGTTTTCCCAGTACCATTTATTAAATAGGAAATCTTTTCTGCATTGCTTATGTCAGGTATGTTGAACATCAGATGGTTGTAGATGTGTGGTGTTATTTCTGAGGCCTCTGTTCTGTTCCATTGGTCTGTATATCTGTTTTGGTACCAGTACCATGCTGTTTTGGTTATTTTAGCCTTGTAGTATAGTTTGAAATCAGGTAAGGTGATGCCTCCATATTTGTTCTTTTTCTTAGGATTGTCTTGGTTATATGGGCTCTTTTTTAGATTTTATTATTTATAAAACAATTTTAAAACTGTTTTTTCTAATTCTGTGAAGAAAGTCAATGATAGCTTGATGGTAATAGCACTGAATCTATAAATTACTTTGGGCACTATGGCCATTTTCAAGATATTGATTCTTCCTATCCATAAGCATGGAATACTTTTCCATTTGTGTTCTCTCTTACTTCCTTGAGCAGTGGTTTGTAGTTCTTCTTGAAGAGGTTCTTTACGTCCCTTGTAAGTTGTATTCTTAGGTATTTTGTTTTCTTTGTAGTAATTGTGAATGGGATTCACTCATGATTTGGCTCTTTGCTTGTCTATTATTGTTGTAGAGAAATGGTTGTAATTTTTGCACATTGATTTTGTATCCTGAGACTTTGCTAAAGTTGTTTATCAGCTTAAGAAGTTTTTGGGCTTAGACAATAGGTTTTCTAAATATATAGTCATGTTGTCTGCAAACACACAATTTGACTTCTCTTCCTATTTCTTTCTCTTGCCTGATTGCTCTAGTCAGAACTTCCAATACTATGTTGAATAGGAGTGGTGAGAAAGGGTATCCTTGTCTTGTGCTGGTTTTCAAAGAGGATGCTTCCAACTTTTGTCCATTCAGTAAGATATTGGCTATGGGTTTGTCATAAATAACTCTTATTATTTTGAGATATGTTTATAAGAGAAAGCAGGAAAAATCTAAAATCAACACCCTAATATCACAATTAAAGGATTTATACATTTTATTTACCTATATATTTTCTGAGTAAAATTCATAATTTAATAGTTTATTCTGGTATGATTTTACTTTACTTATTCAACAAACCTGAAAATTTAACTAGGTGCCAGGCACACAGGTGCTGAAGAAAAAGAGGTATAAGATACAATTTCTGTCTACATGAAAGCCACAGTCTAAAAAGTAGAAACATATGAACAAATTATAGCAATAACTTGGCTAAATTCAAAATCAGATCGATTTGTTTCTATTTTAAACAGCTCCAGGCAGGAAGTGTTAAAATAGAAAGTTCTAAACAGGAAATGTTCCAGCCAACCACCTAAGCATGAAGCAGAAGCCACCCATGATTGAGTTTGCTATCACAAACCCCAACAGCAAGAATTACAATCTTGGTGCTGCAAAATATGTGTCACTCTAATTTTATTACCACTATGTAACCCAGCTTTAGACACTTTGGTTGTCACTTAACTTCCTAAATAAGTATTAAAGAGAAAATATTATGATGATGATGAGCCCATTCACTGCAGCCATCTCAATGTCACACCAATTATGAGGTCTATCATTTAAAAAGAAAACTGATAATTTAATTTATTTATCCAAATATCAGTGTTACATAAACATATTTGCCATGAGACTTTGGATATCTGTGTTAAATAGTATATAAATATGATTAGAGCCTTAAAGTTTACACTTTTTTGGTTCTCTGAATTTGTTCTCAAAATAGTATATGCCTTTCTAAACAATTGTTAGTATATTTTTTAAACTGAACATTAAAATGTATATTTTCCATAAACAAAATACAGCTCCCATTGGTAAATGGTCATGTTGAGATACAACAGATAACTTCTCCTGGGAACCATTTAATCAGTGCTCACCTCTACACTGTTTTCAGAAATGTCAATGACTTTAAAATATAGAAGTATATTACACAACTAAACTTATACTTATTCAGTATTGTACAATATTTAGTACTTGTTCTAGCTATCTCTGGCTGAATAGTAAGCCATTCCAAAACTTAAGGCATTATTTATTGTTTAGTATGTGTTTATTTTTATTATTTGTTTAGTAATTTTAAAAAACATTATTTGTCATGATTTTGTGGATTGACGGGTGCTACAAAAGTTTTCTTTTGGAGTCTTTCTTGTAGTTGCAGTTGGTTGGCTGCTGCTGAAGTCAACTGAAAGCTCAACTAGGTTAAAAAGCCTAGACGGGTCATTCACGTGGCTGGCAGTGCATATCGGCTGCTGTGTGTGATGCCTACCTAACTTCTCCATATTACCTGGAGTCCTCACAACGTGGTAATTAGTCCCAAGACATACAGGAAAATATTACTGTAGAAAAATCACATGTGATGATTGAGGTTAATTTAATCTCTCAACTAAATCAATACAATTCTTTTTTTTGTAACCCTAAATATGGTGAAACAGAACTGAATTACACAAAAGTCTTTTGTCTGTTTTCCTATGGAATAATTAACAAATCCAACAAATGTGTAAAGAGTATGAATCCAATTTATTTTAAATTTATACCTCTTAATCTCAAAGCATATAGAAATCCAGAGAACTAATCATCATAATCCACAATGCCTGGACCAGAAGTCCTTGCTCTATGAGTATCCTGTGGCATGCTAAAAATGTATTACTAACTAGGAAATTTAAAACTTTTTTGTTGGTGATTTTAAGAGAGCTGACTAGCTCATCAGCACAATTCACACAGATTAAGAATGGAGGTTACTCTTCTGAGTGGATTCATAATGATCAGGGAAAAAATTCACAAATGAGAAAAGAAGATAGAGAAGGGAAAACATGCGAAAATGAAAGTGATTTTTCAAATGTTGTGATTTTGTATTTTTCAAAGGAAAGACAACGTATTGTGACAGAATAAGAATGCCACTTGTATGTCTTCTTTTGAGAAGTGTCTGCTTATGTCCCTCGTCACTGTTTTAATGGGATCTTTTTCTTAACGTTCAACATCACTAATCATCAGAGAAATGCAAATCAATGTGAGATACCAGCTCATATTAGTCAGAATGGCTACTATTAAAAAGTGAGAAAATAAATTCTGGTTAGACTTCAGAGAAAATGAAATGCTTATACACTGTTGGTGAGAAAGTAAATTAGCTCAGCCACTGTGAAAAGCAGTTTGGAGATATTTCAAAAAATTTAGGGGGGCGGAGCAAGATGGCCGAATAGGAACAGCTCCAGTCTCCAACTCCCAGCGTGAGCGACACAGAAGACCGGTGATTTCTGCATTTTCAACTGAGGTACTGGGGTCATCTCACTAGGGAGTGCCGGACAATCGGTGCTGGTCAGCTGCTGCAGCCTGACCAGCGAGAGCTGAAGCAGGGCGAGGCATCGCCTCACCTGGAAGCGCAAGGAGGAAGGGGATCCGTTTTCCTAGCCAGGGGAACTGAGACACACAACACCTGGAAAATCGGGTAACTCCCACCCCAATACTGCGCTGTAAGCATACAGGCACACCAGGAGAATATATCCCAATCCTGGCTGGGAGGGTCCCACGCCCACGAAGCCTCCCTCACTGCTAACACAGCAGTCTGCCGCGATCTATCCGCAAGGCAGCAGCGAGGCTGGGGGAGGGGCGCCCGCCATTGCTGAGGCTTAAGTAGGTAAACAAAGCCTCTGGGAAGCTCGAACTGGGTGGAGCTCACAGCAGCTCAAGGAAGCCTGCCTGTCTCTGTAGTCTCCACCTCTGGGGACAGTGCACAGCTGAAGACCAACAGGGGAAGTAGCGGGAGCCGGTGCAGACGCGAACGACTCTGTCTGACAGCTTTGGGGAGAGCCGTGGATCTCCCAATGCGGAGGTTGAGATCTGAGAACGGACAGACTGCCTGCTCAGGTGTGTCCCTGACCCCTGAGTAGCCTAGCTGGGAGAAATCCCCCACTAGGGGCAGTCTGACACCCCACACCTCACAGGGTGGAGTACACCACTGAGAGGAAACTTCCAAAGGAAGAATCAGACAGGTACACTCGCTGTTCAGCAATATTCTATCTTCGGCAACCTCTGCTGCTGATACCCAGGCAAACAGGGTCTGAAGTGGACCTCAAGCAATCTCCAACAGACCAACAGACAGTCTTTCTGACTGTCAGAAGGAAAACTATCAAACAGGAAGGACACCTATACCAAAACCCCATCAGTACGTCACCACCATCAAAGACCAGAGACAGATAAAACCACAAAGATGGGGAAGAAGCAGGGCAGAAAAGCTAGAAATTCAAAAAATAAGAGCGCATCTCCCCCTGCGAAGGAGCGCAGCCCATCGCCAGCAACGGATCAAAGCTGGTCAGAGAATGACTTGGACGAGAGGAGAGAAGAAGGCTTCAGTCCATCAAACTTATCAGAGCTAAAGGAGGAATTACGTACCCAGCCCAAAGAAACTAAAAATCTTGAAAAAAGAGTGGAAGAATTGACAGCTAGACTAATTAATGCAGAGAAGGTCATGAACGAAATGACAGAGATGAAAACCATGACACGAGAAATACGTGACAAATGCACAAGCTTCAGTAACCGACTCGATCAACTGGAAGAAAGAGTATCAGCGATTGAAGATCAAATGAATGAAATGAAGCGAGAAGAGAAACCAAAAGAAAAAAGAAGAAAAAGAAATGAGCAAAGCCTGCAAGAAGTATGGGATTACGTAAAAAGACCAAATCTACGTCTGATTGGGGTGCCTGAAAGTGAGGGGGAAAATGGAACCAAGTTGGAAAACACTCTTCAGGATATCATCCAGGAGAACTTCCCCAACCTAGTAGGGCAGGACAACATTCAAATTCAGGAAATACAGAGAACGCCACAAAGATACTCCTCCAGAAGAGCAACTCCAAGACACATCATTGCCAGATTCACCAAAGTTGAAATGAAGGAAAAAATCTTAAGGGCAGCCAGAGAGAAAGGTCGGGTAACCCACAAAGGGAAGCCCATCAGACTAACAGCAGATCTCTCGGCAGAAACTCTACAAGCCAGAAGAGAGTGGGGGCCAATATTCAACGTTCTTAAAAGAATTTTCAACCCAGAATTTCATATCCAGCCAAACTAAGTTTCATAAGTGAAGGAGAAATAAAATCCTTTACAGATAAGCAAATGCTTAGAGATTTTGTCACCACCAGGCCTGCCTTACAAGAGACCCTGAAGGAAGCCCTAAACATGGAAAGGAACAACCGGTACCAGCCATCACAAAAACATGCCAAAATGTAAAGACCATCGAGGCTAGGAAGAAACTGCATCGACTAACGAGCAAAATAACCAGTTAATATCATAATGGCAGGATCAAGTTCACACATAACAATATTAACCTTAAATGTTAATGTACTAAATGCTCCAATTAAAAGACACAGACTGGCAAATTGGATAAAGAGTCAAGACCCATCAGTCTGCTGTATTCAAGAGACCCATCTCACATGCAGAGACATACATAGGCTCAAAATAAAGGGATGGAGGAAGATCTACCAAGCAAATGGAGAACAAAAAAAAGCAGGGGTTGCAATCCTTGTCTCTGATAAAACAGACTTTAAACCATCAAAGATCAAAAGAGACAAAGAAGGCCATTACATAATGGTAAAGGGATCAATTCAACAGGAAGAGCTAACTCTCCTAAATATATATGCACCCAATACAGGAGCACCCAGATTCATAAAGCAAGTCCTTAGAGACTTACAAAGAGACTTAGACTCCCATACAATAATAATGGGAGACTTCAACACTCCGCTGTCAACATTAGACAGATCAACGAGACAGAAAGTTAACAAGGATATCCAGGAATTGAACTCATCTCTGCACCAAGCGGACCTAATAGACATCTATAGAACTCTCCACCCCAAATCAACAGAATATACATTCTTCTCAGCACCACATCGCACTTATTCCAAAATTGACCACATAATTGGAAGTAAAGCACTCCTCAGCAAATGTAAAAGAACAGAAATTATAACAAACTGTCTCTCAGACCACAGTGCAATCAAACTAGAACTCAGGACTAAGAAACTCAATCCAAACCGCTCAACTACATGGAAACTGAACAACCTGCTTCTGAATGACTACTGGGTACATAACGAAATGAAAGCGGAAATAAAGATGTTCTTTGAAACCAATGAGAACAAAGATACAACATACCAGAATCTCTGGGACACATTTAAAGCAGTGTGTAGAGGGAAATTTATAGCACTAAATGCCAACAAGAGAAAGCAGGAAAGATCTAAAATTGACACTCTAACATCACAATTAAAAGAACTAGAGAGGCAAGAGCAAACACATTCAAAAGCTAGCAGAAGACAAGAAATAACTAAGATCAGAGCCGAACTGAAGGAGACAGAGACACAAAAAACCCTCCAAAAAATCAATGAATCCAGGAGTTGGTTTTTTGAAAAGATCAACAAAATTGACAGACCGCTAGCAAGGCTAATAAAGAAGAAAAGAGAGAGGAATCAAATAGATGCAATAAAAAATGATAAAGGGGATATCACCACCGACCCCACAGAAATACAAACTACCATCAGAGAATACTATAAACGCCTCTACGCAAATCAACTAGAAAATCTAGAAGAAATGGATAAATTCCTGGACACTTACACTCTCCCAAGGCTAAACCAGGAAGAAGTTGAATCCCTGAATAGACCAATAGCAGGCTCTGAAATTGAGGCAACAATTAATAGCCTACCAACCAAAAAAAGTCCAGGACCAGATGGATTCACAGCTGAATTCTACCAGAGGTACAAGGAGGAGCTGGTACCATTCCTTCTGAAACTATTCCAATCAATAGAAAAAGAGGGAATCCTCCCTAACTCATTTTATGAGGCCAACATCATCCTGATACCAAAGCCTGGCAGAGACACAACAAAAAAAGAGAATTTTAGACCAATATCCCTGATGAACATTGATGCAAAAATTCTCAATAAAATACTGGCAAACCGGATTCAGCAGCATATCAAAAAGCTTATCCACCATGATCAAGTGGGCTTCATTCCTGGGATGCAAGGCTGGTTCAACATTCGCAAATCAATAAACGTAATCCAGCATATAAACAGAACCAAAGACAAGAACCACATGATTGTCTCAATAGATGCAGAAAAGGCTTTTGACAAAATTCAACAGCCCTTCATGCTAAAAACGCTCAATAAATTCGGTATTGATGGAACGTACCTCAAAATAATAAGAGCTATTTATGACAAACCTACAGCTAATATCATACTGAATGGGCAAAAACTGGAAAAATTCCCTTTGAAAACTGGCACAAGACAGGGATGCCCTCTCTCACCACTCCTATTCAACATAGTGTTGGAAGTTCTGGCTAGGGCAATCAGGCAAGAGAAAGAAATCAAGGGTATCCAGTTAGGAAAAGAAGAAGTCAAATTGTCCCTGTTTGCAGATGACAGGATTGTATATTTAGAAAACCCCATCGTCTCAGCCCAAAATCTCCTTAAGCTGATAAGCAACTTCAGCAAAGTCTCAGGATACAAAATTAATGTGCAAAAATCACAAGCATTCTTATACACCAGTAACAGACAAGCAGAGAGCCAAATCAGGAATGAACTTCCATTCACAATTGCTTTAAAGAGAATCAAATACCTAGGAATCCAGCTTACAAGGGATGTAAAGGACCTCTTCAAGGAGAACTACAAACCACTGCTCAGTGAAATAAAAGAGGACACAAACAAATGGAAGAACATACCATGCTCATGGATAGGAAGAATCAATATCGTGAAAATGGCCATACTCCCCAAGGTTATTTATAGATTCAATGCCATCCCCATCAAGCTACCAATGAGTTTCTTCACAGAATTGGAAAAAACTGCTTTAAAGTTCATATGGAACCAAAAAAGGGCCCACATTGCCAAGACAATCCTAAGTCAAAAGGACAAAGCTGGAGGCGTCACGCTACCTGACTTCAAACTGTACTACAAGGCTACAGTCACCAAAACAGCATGGTACTGGTACCAAAACAGAGATATGGATCAATGGAACAGAACAGAGTCCTCAGAAATAATACCACACATCTACAGCCATCTGATCTTTGACAAACCTGAGAGAAACAAGAAATGGGGAAAGGATTCCCTATTTAATAAATGGTGCTGGGAAAATTGGCTAGCCATAAGTAGAAAGCTGAAACTGGATCCTTTCCTTACCCCTTATACGAAGATTAATTCAAGATGGATTAGAGACTTAAATGTTAGACCTAATACCATAAAAACCCTAGAAGAAAATCTAGGTAGTACCATTCAGGACATAGGCATGGGCAAGGACTTCATGTCTAAAACACCAAAAGCAACGGCAGCAAAAGCAAAAATTGACAAATGGGATCTCATTAAACTAAAGAGCTTTCGCACAGCAAAAGAAACTACCATCAGAGTGAACAGGCAACCTACAGAATGGGAGAAAATTTTTGCAACCTACTCATCTGACAAAGGGCTAATATCCAGAATCTACAAAGAACACAAACAAATATACGAGAAAAAAACAAACAACCCCATCAAAAAGTGGGGAAAGGATATGAACAGACATTTCTCAAAAGAAGATATTCATACAGCCAACAGACACATGAAAAAATGCTCATCATCACTCGCCATCAGAGAAATGCAAATCAAAACCACAATGAGATACCATCTCACACCAGTTAGAATGGCAATCATTAAGAAGTCAGGAAACAACAGGTGTTGGAGAGGATGTGGAGAAATAGGAACACTTTTACACTGTTGGTGGGATTGTAAACTAGTTCAACCATTATGGAAAACAGTATGGCAATTCCTCAAGGATCTAGAACTAGATGTACCATATGACCCAGCCATCCCACTACTGGGTATATACCCAAAGGATTATAAATTATTCTACTACAAAGACACATGTACACGTATGTTTATTGCGGCACTATTCACAATAGCAAAGACTTGGAATCAACCCAAATGTCCATCTGTGACAGACTGGATTAAGAAAATGTGGCACATATACACCATGGAATACTATGCAGCCATCAAAAAGGATGAGTTTGCGTCCTTTGTAGGGACATGGATGCAGCTGGAAACCATCATTCTTAGCAAACTATCACAAGAAGAGAAAACCAAACACCGCATGTTCTCACTCATAGGTGGGAACTGAACAATGAGATCACTTGGACTCGGGAAGGGGAACATCACGCACTGGGGCCTATCATGGGGAGGGGGGAGGGGGGAGGAGGGAGGGCTTGCATTGGGGTGTTATACAAGATATATATGATGAATTGATGGGTGCTGACGAGTTGATGGGTACAGCACACCAACATGGCATAAGTATACATATGTAACAAACCTGCACGTTATGCACATGTACCCTAGAACTTAAAGTATAATAAAAAAAAAAAATTTAAAACAGAAGAACATTCAACCAGCAATTCCATCACTGAGTATTTATCCAAAAGAGAATTAAAAAGTTCTACAAAAGTAACCCGCATGCACTTGTATGTTCATCATATTGCTATTCACAGTAGGAAGGGCAAGGAATTAATTTATGTTTGAATCAATGAATTGCGTAGAAATATGTGCTAAATATACATATACACCATGAAATACCATGCACACATTAAAAAGAATACAGTTATGTCCTGTGCAGCAACCTGGATGCATCTGGAGGCCACCATCCTAAGGAAATTAACACAGGAACAGAAAACCAAATACTACATGTTCTCGCCTATAAGTGGGATGTAAACATGGGGTACTCATGAATATAAAGATGTCAACCGTAGACACTGAGGACTATTAGATGTAGGAAAGAAGGAGGATGGCAGGGTGTGAGAAACTATGGGCGCTATGCTCACTACTTTACTGATGGGATCAATCATATCCCACAATATATGCTCACCATCTTGGTGATGGGATCAATAATATTCCACATATCTCAGGATCACACAATATATCCAGGTAACAAACCTGCAAATCTACTCCCTGAATCTAAAAAATTTAAGGCAGGGACAGATTAAGGAGGCAGAATAGAATCCTACACTACTCATCCCCCACACAGAAACACCAATTTTTTACAACTCATTACATGTAAGAAGCACTGTCAAAAGGACCAAAATATTAACTTCATATCACTGAAAGAGACATTGGAGAAGACAAAAAAATGACAGTCTAGAAGCACTGATGCCACCGCCTTTTCAACCACCAGAAATGGTCACATAGTGCAGAGATTGTATGTTTGGGAGAGGGAGAGCACAGATTGTGAGGCTTTGCGATAAACTCAGTACTATCCTGTCACAGTGAAAAGCAGAACCAGGCTGTACTTAGCTGACATCTGACAATGGAGGGAGCCTTAGTAAGAGGAAAATCTCCCATCTCAGTGTTGGGAGCTTGAGTCTTCACAAGCCTTGTCACTATGAATTGAACTGCTATTGGACCCTAAGAGAACTTAAGGGGCAGTCTAGGCCACAAGGACTTCAATTATTAGGCAAGTCATACTGCCAAGCTGGGCTCAGGGCCAGTGGAATGTGGGGAGGGAGTGGGAAGAATGTGAACTACTGAGACACCAGGCAGAATAGCTAAGGGAGTGCTCACAACACCACTCTCCCACCCCCGGCCCCCCAAGCCAGCAGCAGTCACACCATACAGAGAAACCTGTGAATTTGGGAGAGGGAGAGCACAGTGATTGGAGGACTTTACCTTAAACCCAGTGCTGCCATGCCAGTAAAGACCTGGCAGAATTCATCACCTGCTGACTAAAGAGCACCTGTACCCAGAATAAAAAACAGTGATACCCAGATAATGCACCATGGGCATTTTGCTCTGAGAGGTGCTAACTTCAGGTGTGACCCAGCACACTTCCAGTGGTGGTAGCTACAGTGAAAGACTTCTTCTGTTTGAGAAAAGCAGGGGAGAAAGTAAAGAGAATTCTGTGTTGCACCTTATATACCAGCTCAGCCACAGTAGGGTAGAGCACCAAGCAGAACCTTAGAGTTCCTGAGTCCAGGTCTAGTGACTTGGTCAGCACTTCTGCACTTGCCCTGGTCCAAAGATTGAGTCCTGGGCATTGCAGAATTTATCACAAGCTAACTAAAGAGTCCTTGGGCTTTAAGTGAGAAATTGATGATAATCTGGCAGAATCCACCCCGGCCCCACCACCCCATGGTCCGGTGGTGTTGGCAGTCATAGAAGAGGCTCCTCTGCCTGCAGACAGGGGAAGGAAGAGTAGAAATTACTTTGTCTTATAGCCTAAGTGCCAGGTTAGCTACAGTAAAATAGAAGAGCAGGTAAATATTGAGGATTCTATACTTCAATCTCTGGCTCCCAGATAGCATCTATGGTCCCATTCATGGCTAGGGCAACTTGCCATCCTGGAGGAAGAGACACAAACCTGGCTGGCTTTGCCACCTATTAGTCATAGAGCCCTAGGTCTTTGAGCGAATTTATATGGTAACCAAGGAGTGGTTACAGTGGGCCTTGGGTGAGACCAAGTTATGTGCCTGTTCAGATATGAACCAGCACAGTCCCAGTGGTGATGACCACAAGGGTGCTTATGCTACCCCAACCCCAGCACCACATGCCTCAGCACAGAAAAAGAGACTGTTGGTTTGGGAGAAAGTAAGGGAAGAGAACAAGAGTCTCTATAAACCAAGAGAATTTTTCTTGATGTTAATCCAAGACCACCAAGGCAGTACCTCTATGTGTTTGCATAAACTACTGTGTTATTGGGTTTGAGGCCCAAGTCTCCCAAACCTGGAAAATTTTCCCAGAAATCTTGGGTACAAACAAGCTCAGGCTGTGAAGACTACAATAAAGGCTGAACTCTGCAATGCCTAGCTATAGATGAACATCTACAAGTATCAAGAGCATCTAGGAAAACATGACCTCACCAAACAAGCTAAATAAGGCACCAGGGACAAATCCTGGAAAAACAGAGATATGTGACCTTTCAGACAGGAAATCCAAAATAGCTGGTTGAGGTAATTTAAATAAATGCAATATAACACAGAGAAGGAATTCAACATTCTATCAGATAAATTTAACAATGAGAGTGAAATAAAAAGAATAAAGCAGAAATTCTGAAGTTAAAATGAAATTTGCATACTGAAGAATGCGCCAGAATTACTTAAAAGTATTGATCAAGAAGATAGATAGTGGACTTGAAGTCAGACTATTTGAAAATACAAAGTCAGAGGAGACAAAAAAAGAGTAAAAAGTAAAGCACGCCTGCAGAATCTCAAAAATGGCCTCAAAATAGCAAATCTAAGTTATTGGTCTTAACGAGAAGGTAGAGAAAGAGATAAGAGTTAAACATTTATTTAAATAAATAATGTTAAATAATATTAAATAATTCCCCAACATTTGATAGCAACATTCGAGTACAAGAAGGTTATAGAACACCAAGCAGATTTAACCCAAAGAAGACCACCTCAAGGCACTTAACTGAACTTCCAAAGGTTAAGTACACAAAATGATTATAAAAGCAGCAAGAGAAGAGAAACAACATTCAGTGGAACTCCAATACATCTGACAGCAGACTTTTCAATGGAAAATTTACAGGCTAAGAGAGTGACATGACATATTCAAAGAGCTGAAGGAAAAAAAAGACCTCTACTTTAGAATAATGTATCTGGCAAAAACGTCCTTTAAACTTGAAGGAGAAATAAGAACTTTTCCAGACAAATGAAAACTTAGGGATTTCATTAACACCAGACCTGTCCTACAAGAAATGCTAAAGGGAGTTCTTAACCTGAAAAAAAAAAAAAAAAAAAAAGTGTTAGTGAGCAACAAGAAATAATGTGAAGGTAGAAAACTCACTAGTAATAGCACACGAAAAAAACATAGAATATTATAACATGGTAATCATGGTGTGCAAAAATCTCAAATAGAAAGAGTAAACAATAAGCCAATAAAAATTAATAGCTACAACATCTTTCCAAGACATAGACAGTAAAGTAGGGAAGGAAGAGAAACAACAAAAAGTTTAAAAGAATGGCAATGAAGGCCGGGCGCAGTTGCTCACACCTGTAATCCCAGCACTTTGGGAGGCCGAGGTGGGTGGATCATGAGGTTGGGAGATCGAGACCATCCTGGCTAACATGGTAAAACCCTGTCTCTACTAAAAATACAAAAAATTAGCCGGGTGCAGTGGCGGGCACCTGTAGTCCCAGCTACTCGGGAGGCTGAGGTAGGAGAAAGGCGTGAACCCAGGCAGTGAGCCTAGATAGTGCCACTGCACTCCAGCTTGGGCAAAAGAGCGAGATTCTGTCTCAAAAAAAAAAAAAAAAAAAAAAAAAAAAGAATGGCAATGAAGTTAAAGCGTAGAGTTTTTATTAGTTGTTTTGCTTATTTCTTTGTTTATGCAATCAGTGTTAAATTGTCCACAGTTTTAAATGATGTGTTATAAGATATTATTTTCAAGCCTCATGGTAATTTCCTATCAAAAAGTGTACCACAGATGTACAAAAAATAAAAAGCAAGAAATTAGATTATATTACAAGAGAAATCACGTTCACTAAAAGGAGGACAGAGAGAAAGGAAAGAAGGAAGAGAGGACAAAAATTAATCAGAAAACAAATAACAAAATGGCAGGAGTAAGTGCTTACTTATCAATAATAACATTGAATGTAAATGAACTAAATACTCCAGTCAAAAGACAAATAGTGGATGAATGGATAAACAAGACAATAGTCTGTGACCCACAAAAAAACATACTTTGCCCATAAAGACACATTTAGACTGAAAATAAAAGGATTGGAAAATGTATTCCATGCCAATAGAAACCAAAAAAAGAGCAGAAATAACTATAGTTATACCAGACAATAATAGATTTCAACAAAAGACTGTAGGAAGAGATGAAGAAAGCCATGATACAATAATAAAGATATCAATTCATCAAGAGGATATAATTAGAAATATATATGCACCCAACAGTAAAGCACCTAGATAAATGAAGCAAATATTATAAGAGCTAAAGAAAAAGACCTCAATGCAATAATGGCTGGACACTTCAACACCCCACTTTAGTCATTGGATAGATCATCCAGACAGAAAATCAACAAAGAAACATCAGACTTAAACTGTACTATAGAACAAATGAACTTAATATTTCCAGAAAATTTTATCCAACAGCTACAGAATACACTTTCTTCTCCTCAGCACATGGGTTATTCTCAAGCATAGACCATAGGTTAGGTAACAAAACAAGTCTATGAACATTAAAATAATTGAAGTAATATCAAGCATTTTTCTCTGACCACAATGGAATAAAACTAGAAATCAATAAATGAAAGGAATTTCAAAAACTGTAGAAACATGTGAACATTAAACAATATGCTCTTGAATGATCAGTATTTCAATAAAATGTTAAGAAGAAAATAGAAAAATTCCTTGAAACAAATGATAATGGAAACATAGCACAGCAAAACCTATGGAATACTGTAAAAGAGGTACCAGTATAAAAGAAAAATTTGTAACTGTAAGTGCCTACATAAAAACAGAAAATCTTTAAATAAATAACAATACATCTTAATTAACTAGAAAGAAAGGCCAAACCAAACCCAAAAATAGAAGAAAAGGAATAATAAAGATTAGAGCAGAAATAAAGTTGAAATAAAGAAAACAATACAAAAAATTAAACAAAAAGTTGATTTTTTGAAAAGTCAAACAACTGACAAACATTTAGACAAGCTAATTAAAAAGCAGACAAGATACAAATCAATAAAATCAGAGGTGAAAAAAGAGACATTACAAGTAATGCTTCAGAAAATGTCCCTCTCCTGACACATGGAAATTATGGGAGCTACAATTCAAGACAAGATTTGACTGGAGAAACAGCCAAACCATGTCACAGGTTTTGAAAAAAATTTATTCTAGCAGACCAGGCTTAAGAGAGATGAGCCCCTTGACCATCCCAAGGAAGAATGGTTAACAGATGCAAGTTGTTTTTTGCATCAGGAAAACAGGAGGGCTAGATATGCTGTTATCAATCAGCACAAGGTAGTCAAGGCACAAGCCTAGCTCACCTCTACCTCAGTTCAAAAAGCTTAGTTAATTGGACTTACTAGAGCCCTGTAGTTTGGAAAGGATTGAAAAGTTAACATTGACACTGATTCCAAGTATGCTTTTTACGTATTTCGTGCTTATGTTGCAATTGGGAATGGGTAGGGACTCCTGACTACCAAGGGGTTTTCCATATAACATCACTCAGATTTTGAGCTTTTTAGAATGCTGCTTGGCTGCCAAAAAAAGTGGCAATAATTAATTGCAGAGGACATCAAAAGAGAGGCTGATTGTGTAAAAGGAAATGCCCTCGCAGATGTGGCAGCCAAGGCCCCTCACTGAAAGGACCAATTAAACTCATGGGCATGCTAGTCAGCATACATAGAGCTGGGCCAGAATACTCTGAGGAAGAAGAAAAATGGGCCAGGGATTGAAATTTAGTCCAGGGCCCCTCTGGCTGGCTGACTGATGGTAATAAATTACTAATGCCAAGTACCAACTATAGGAAAATAAGCACTTTCATGATTCTTTTCACCCTAGAATGGATTCTTTGTTTCAGTTAATGTCTCATTTGTTTATCAGGATAAATCTTTTCAAGACACTAAAACAGATGACTCAGCCCTGTGAGCTTTACGCCTGAAATAAAGAGCCCAGCAATTTTCTCTTCTCCAGTTAAACTTGTCCAACCTCGGGGAACCTATCCAGGTGACGACTGGCAACTCTAATTTACTCAGATGCCTTTCTGTAGGAGATTCAAATATTTGCTAATGCTTACCGATACATTCACTGGTTAGATCAAGGCATTTCCCATTCTATCTGAAAAGTGTTTACCAGAAGAAATAATTCCTCAGTATGGGTCATCTAAGAGCTTGCAAAGTTACAATGGCCCGTCTTTCACAGCAGGCATATCCCAACACCTATTCTTAGCTTTAGGAATCCAGTATCACCTTAACTCTGCATGGGGACCGCAGTCCTCTGGAAAGGTGAAAGGGCTCATTATATTCTAAAGAAGACTCTAGCTAAATCAGAGGCCTATCTCTAATACTCATAGCTTACTGCGGGTTTGAGCTGCTCCAAAGGTAAACTTATAATTAAGTCCCGTTGAGTTAGCACATGGAAGGCCTTTCACAACGACAGATATCCTAAGAGATGAAAGGACTCATCAATCACAAAAATATGTCATCAATCTAGGACAGGTGCAAAGGCACTCTGTGAATATGGAAACAAAAGACTGCCTCTTTCACATGGGAGGAAAATTCAGTTTCAGCTCACCTAGGGATTTAGTTTTACTGAAGACACGGGAGAAAGTTTTCCAGCTGACCAGCTTTCCCCAACGTGGAAAGGACCAGAGCAAGGCCACCTGAACTCTCCAATAGATGATAAACTACAAGGGATTCACAGGCGGGTACCCCTGTGTGGAAGTAAACTGTTGCTTATTCTGGGAGCCCAATCCGAGGCTGGGGTAGGTGGGCGCAGGGCTAGTTAAGCTTTGGGGAAGCGCGGGCTAGGTCATTGCGCGTCTGCTCCTCCTGGTGTTTTTCCTGTCGCCCTAGTCCTGCTTTGGCCATGCGGGAGCTAGTACTCAAGCAGACGGAGCAGTGCAGGAACTAGGTCAGCGCCAAGGTTGGCTGCCGGTGCTCTGAGGGCCCAGTGCAGGTCTGCTGGGTGGCCGGGAAGATATTCGCAGTGACGGGGCTGGCGCCTCTGCTTTGGGGACCCTGGGCTCCCTGCCGTGACACGGTGGAGCTGGGCGGCTGGTAAGGCTGCCAGAGAGGTCTGGGGGTTGCGGGAGGGGGTGGAGGTGGGAGAGGGGTTAGGGTGCCTACAGCTCCTTGGCCTCCTTGGCTCACCCCTGGCCTGTCTGGCCCCTCTTGTCTCGCAGTTCTGGGAGGTGATCTCTGACGAACATGCCATTGACTCCACTGACAGCTACCACGGGGACAGCAACTTGCATCTGGAGTGCATCAACATGTACTACAACGAGGCCAGCGGTGAGACCCCAGTCATTCCCCAACCGCCTTCCTGAGAATGGCGGCCCTCCCCTCGCTGATGCCCGCCCATCCCCCTCGTGTGGCAGATAGGTAGCCCGCACTGTGCTCATGGATCTGGAGCCGGGCATCATGGACTCTGTGTACTCCGGGCCCTTCGGGTGGATCTTCAGGCTGGACATCTCCATCTTCGGTGAGCTGCAGGTGAGGACTGGGGTGCAGCTCCTTAGAGCAGCTCAAAGTCAAGGAGTGCCCCAAGGTCATTGCTGTGGGAACTGTGGAGTCAAGGATCCTGAACACCCTTCTATCCTGAGTCACAAAATCTCCCTCTCCTAAATGGGCTTTGGGAGGAAGCCTCAGCTGTTTCCTCAAGGTGAGGAGCTGCTGATGTAATCTCCCTGCAGGGAGCTGAGCTGGGACCATGGCTGCTGCCTTCCCTGGTAATGAGCAAGGAGGCACCTGCGGCATGGTCTGATGTTAGGCTGTCTCAGGTTTGGCTCCTGACTGAATTTCTAACAGGTGATGCTGCTGTCCTGTAACTTTGGGGGAGGGGGTTTTATTTGCTCCACCTGCAGCGTGAATGATGCTTTCACCTTACATGTAACACTTGGTCCTTTTTGCATTGTGGTGACCAGTGATTACCGTATACCTGGCCATTGAGTGGCTGTACTTTCTTTGAGGTCAGTGTGAAGCTGGGAATAACTGGGCCAAGGGACGCTACATAGAAGGCGCGGAGCTGATGGAGTGGGTGGTGTACGTTGTGAGGAAAGAGGCTGAGAGCTGTGACTGACTGCAGGGTTCCAGCTGACTCACTCCCTGGGTGGGGGGACTGGGTCTGGGATGGGTACCCTTCCCATCAGTAAGATCTAGGAGGAATACCCGGACCGGATCATAAACACATTCAGTGTCCTGTCCTCACCCAAAGTGTCAGATGCCGTGGTGGAGCCCTACAATGCCACCCTCTCAGTCCACCTGCTCATAGAAAGTGCAGATGAGACCTTTTGCATTGATAATGAAGCTGTCTATAACATGTGCCCCAGAAATCTAAAGCTGCCCACACCCACCTATGGTGACCTGAATCACCTGATGTCTGTCGCCATGAGTGGGGCCACCATGTGCCTGAGCTTCCCAGGCCAACTGAATGCTGACCTGTGGAATCTGGCTGTGAACATGGTCCTGTTTCCCTGGCTGCACTTCATGCCTGGCTTTGCCTCACTCACCAGCCAGGGCAGCCAGCAGTACTGAGCCCTGACCCACCCAGCAGATGTTTGATGCTAAGAATATGATGGCTGCCTGTGACTCCCATCATGGCAGCTACCTAATGGTGACTGCCATTTTTCAGAAGTTGCATGTCCATGAGGGAGGTGGAGGAGCAAATGTTCAATATTCAACACAAGAATAGCAGCTACTTTACTGACTGGCTCCCCCACAATGTAAAAGCAGTCATCTGTGACATCCCACCCCAGGGGCTAAAAATGTCAGCCACCTTCAGCAGCAACAACATGGCCACCCAGGAACTCTTCAAGCACATCTCAGATCAATTCACAGCTATGTTCAGGCACAAGGATTTCCTGCACTGGTACATGGGTGAGGGCATGGATGAGATGGAGTTCACTGAGGCCGAAAGCAACATGATCTGGTTTGAGTACCAGCAGTGCCAGAATGCCTTGGCCAAGGAGTTTGAGGAGTGTGCTGAGGAGGAGGTGGCCTAGAACCTTTCTTTTCTGGGTAAAGGGGGGAAGCAGTGTGGATTCTTTAGTGTGTCCTGATAGCCATGTATCACTACGTACTTTTTCTTTGTGTCTTCACATCTCCTTTTGCATTTTAGAGCATTTTTATAGGATGTGATTTTACCTAATAAAGCATTCACATAGTATCTGGTTTCACTTCCAACTTCATTCTATACCCTCTCTGTGTACGGCTGCCAGATGGGCATAGTGGTTCTGCAGAGCTGCAGCTGTCCTGGGCTTATCACATGCCCAGGAACAAGCATTCCAGTGGCTCCTGGAGGGGTCGACATGAGCTGTGGACATGGAAGGTAGGTTTCACATGAACTTGGGGCTGCCCTGGGTCTTGGGCAGCTAATTGGTGAGAAACCTGTTCTTGAAGGTTAAACCTTGGCTTATCCCATTTACCGAACTTCCAGGGGGACCAGCTGGCCCTCTGTTTCTGGAACTTTAAAAGTGGTTAGTGACCCCAGTGGACAATGTCCTCAACATCCCACCTCAGGGTATAAATGTGGTCAGACAGCTGGCCTTGGACCAGCAATGAAGGGTGGGCAAGTAGGGCCCCAGTCACCCCCTCACTGTGGTGGCCTGGGTGTGTCTATGTGACCTCATTCTCTTCATGAGGTGGGCATGGGGTGTCTGGCAGGCACTAGTGGGCAGGAATCAAGCCCACTGTGTAGTCACATGCAGTGAACCCCATGTAGAAGGGGATTAGGCCCTGGGGTAGTAGATGGCAGTTGCTGGGCCTGTGTTCTCGGGGCAGTCTCTCTCCAAAGGCACAGATGGGGTTTCTAAACATGACCTGGGGAGACAGGCGGATGCTCACGAGTGCTGCTTTCCTCAACTGGCAACCAGTGAGGAGGAGGTCTGACCCACCCCAATCTGGAGGGCTGGCGCACTCTCTCTGGAAAGGTGGCTAATGTGCACTGTCTCCTGTCTCCCTGTCCTCCACACCAAAACTTCAGGGCAAAAATAATCCAAGATTGTCAAGATGAGACTGGTGTGGGTGGCACCTTTGGGGATAGGCCCTTTAGCCTGGCAGAGTCTCCTTTCCAGGCTTCTCAGGGAGCCTGACTTCAAGGCCTGCTTCAGGGAAGCTGTCCAGTTGGAGATGTGTATGTGAGCTGGGTGCTGGGCAGCATGCCAGGACAGTGCTCTTCTACTTGGCTCTTGTAGAACTCGTCCACGGCCTGTATGATGACCTCTTGGTAATTCCCCTCTCCCCCTATACCACACTGATAGACAAGATGAAGCCAGCATAGCCTTGGGGGTGGGCAGATGTATGGGTTCCACTCTAGGTCCCCTAGGCATAACCCCCTGCCTCAGATGTGTCAGGGGAAACAGACGGGGCTTTTTTCTTTTTCTTATCTGAATGTTTGCAATGGCCTATTGGGGTCAAATGAGAACAGGCAGGCAGGAGAATGCCTCATCTTGAAAGAAGGGGGTCCTGGGAGCAGCAGGGAGGTGGGAGAGGTCCCCCATACTCCCCCAACCTGTTCTCAGAGCAGGAAAAGGAACCTCTGTGACAGCCCTCCTCCGTGGCTCTCACCCTCTGAAAGGTGTCCTTGCCCAGCCCAGCCCAGGCATGCACCCACCTAAGATGGCCTTGCATGGATCTGGTTGGGAAGGTTCAACTGCAGTAACCACTGGAACCTTCCCACACCTAGTGTCTCTACTCTCACACGTGGGGTCAGATGCTCCTCCCTCCTGTACTGATACAGCGGGAGTGGCAAAGGGGGCAACCACTGCTGCAGTTGCCACCTGGGTCTGAGTGGGTGTCAGGCTTGGTACCCACATATTTCCCAATTCCTGGGTTCCATCTAGGGGCTTCATGGACAGAAGTGGTGCTTTTCCTGGCCTCTTTTTCATACACCAGCTACAAGATTGGGTTTCCAAAGTTTCTGGAGTCCCCTTCCAGCCTGGCAAATATGGCAGGTAGTGGGGGAAGGACATTAAGCCTATAGGCAGTGGAACCTGTTTGAGTATGTTCTCTACCCCTGGTGGCCCCTGGTTGTTTACCTCTATGGGTGAGAGTTGGCTTAGAATCTCAACATTATTGTAGGGCTTCAGAACTGTACAGACTGTACAGACAGGGTCCCAGGAGGAAGGAGGGGCTGGGACTGGCAGCTTACCAGTGTAGTATTGTAGGACTTAGTGTAGCTTACCAGTGTAGGGGGTTGCAGGACTCAGTTTGGCCTCAGCAGGGAATTCAGGGAAGCTTGGATTTGCTGAAGCCCTAGATAAACTTGGACTTGGATATGGGAACTACATGGAGCAGGGGCCTGTCTGCACACTGGAGTCTTTGAGTACTTGCACTCTGGTGCATCCATAGATTTTCCCCACCTGGAGAGCAGCTGTGGCTAGAAGCTGGGATACCTGTGGATAGAAGAGGAGGAGGAGGCAGGATGAGCCTGCAGGGCAGCCCCAGCAGCCAGGCAGGGCCTCTGCAAGTGAGATGCAGATCCAGCCTGTTGGTCACTTAGCAGCTGCTTGGCCGGCTGCACATCACCTGACATTTGCTCACCAGTAAATGGGGATTGCGGTAGCACTTACCTTCTGGGACTCCTGCAGCTGGAAGGGGCAGCACACACCACGTGCTGAGAATGCACCTGACTCAGGCAAGCTGTTCCTACAGCACCACATCAGATTAACATCCAACGTGTACAGGACATCATCAAATCTCCCCACCCCTCATTCCAGCTGTAAGAAAATGGAGCCTCTGCCCTAGGGGAGCAAACACAGGCATATTTATGCACTGGGCACGTGGCCCAGGTGGGGTAAAGGCACTTGGATACATTCTGGTTTCACTAGGAATCTGTGGGGTGGGTTTGGCCTGGACCCCTGTACCTCAGAAGCCCAGTAGTCCCCTGCATGGGACCATGACTAGGAGGTGGGTGGGAGGGCTGAGCTTTGAGGGAAGCCATTATTTGGCTCATAGGAAGTGGTGCAGATAGTTGTTGGTGGTTCAGTTTTGCAGGGCCTGTGTGATCACCCAAGGAGTGCAAATTGACTTTAAACAAAACTGCCAAAATTGATGCAATCTCATCAGTTGAAAAACTGAGTAATACTGACAGTCAGCCACACCTGACCCTTCCTCAGAAGTAACTGGTGTTCAGAGGTTGGTTTTGTTCCTTCCCAGCCTTTCCCTTTTGCATATAGCTGTGTGCATGTGCTTAGGTTTGCACACGTACACATTCCCTGGAGAGTTTACTTGTATTGTTTTATTTGGGGGATAACTGGCGAGGCAGCCTGGCATTTGCTTATCTTGTCTTTTAAATGTGGAGTCCCCTATGGAGTAGGCATCACATACATACTAGCTGGCCTCTGCCAGCCGTTTGGCTGCCCCAGTTTCTGCTCTTCCCAGACATGCTGGCAACCCAGTGTGACATTCAGTGGTCTTGCTCACAGCTAGTATGATTGTGTCCGGAATTGGTGGGTTTTTGGTCTCGCTGACTTCAAGAATGAAGCTGCAGATCCTCACAGTGAGTGTTACAGTTCTTAAAGATGGTGCGTCCATAGTTTGTTCCTTCTGGTGGGTTTGTGGTTTCAGCAGTGAAGCTGCAGACCTTCGCAGTGAGTGTTACATCTCATAAAGGCAGCATGGACTCAAAGAGTGAGCACCGGCTGGGCGCGGTGGCTCAAGCCTGTAATCCCAGCACTTTGGGAGGCCGAGATGGGTGGATCACGAGGTCAGGAGATCGAGACCATCCTGGCTAACACAGTGAAACCCCGTCTCTACTAAAAAAAAAAAGTACAAAAAACTAGCTGGGCGAGGTGGCAGGCGCCTGTAGTCCCAGCTACTCGGGAGGCTGAGGCAGGAGAATGTCATAAACCCGGGAGGCAGAGCTTGCAGTGAGCTGAGATCGGGCCATTGCACCCCAGCCTGGGTGACAGAGCGAAGACTGTCTCAAAAAAAAAAAAAAAAAAAAAAAAAAAAAAGGAGTGAGGACCAGCAAGACTTATTGTGAAGAGCAAAAGAACAAAGCTTTCACCATATGGAAGCGGACCCCAGCGGGTTGCAGTTGCTGGCTCGGGCAGCCTGCTTTTATTCCCTTATCTGGCCCCACCCACATCCTGCTGATTGGTCCATTTTACAGAGAGCTGATTGGTCCGTTTTGAGGGTGCTGATTGGTGCCTTTACAAACCTTTAGCCAGGAAAGTTCTCCAAGTCCCCACCGGATTAGCTAGACACAGAGTGCTGATTGGTGCATTTACAGATCTTTTGCTAGACCCAGCGTGCTGATTAGTACATTTACAATTATTCAGCTAGACAGAAAAGTTCTCCAAGTCCCCGCCAGTCCCAGAAGCCCAGCCGGTTTCACCTCTCACTGGCACTCCCGGCAGGACTCTGTGGCACCCAGCCCGGGCACTCTGGCAGCCCAGAGGGAACTCATCCCCCCATCAAACCCAGCAGGCACTGGCCGGCCACCCCGAGTGGAATGCGGGGCCGCAGAGGCCGCACCCACCCGGAACCCCCCGCCGGCCCGAGAGGGCCGCGCAGCAGTCCAGGTTCCCGCGCGCGTCTCTCCCTCTACACCTCCCCGCGAGCAGAGGGAGCCGGCTCCGACCTCGGCCAGCCCCAGAGAGGGGCCCTCACAGCGCAGCCACAGGCTGAAGCGTTCCTTAGATGCGGCCAGAGCGGATGCCTAGGCCGAGGAGGCCCTGAGAGCGAGCGAGGGCGGCTGGTAAGTTGTCACCTCTAGTGATGAGACGACTGGATCTTATAAAATTGAAAAAGCACACAATGTGCAGAGAAAGGGTAAGCAATCATGATCGTATTGCTCTGCTAAAGTACTCATTACATGACTCATTATATGACTGAGATGACGAAGAAAAATTTTTTTTACCCAACATTTGGGCCCTGAGAAAGGGAATTAATTTTTTACTTTATAACAGAGTTAGAAGAACTACTACCAGGCTTTCGTTTCCATTATCCTAAAATCCGACTTCATTCCCTCTAGTTTACCTACCTCAGAGAGAAAGAGGAGCTCACCTGGTTAATGAGAGCCTGAAATTATTTAAGCCAGGTCACTGTGTAAAGGTCATACTGATTCTGTCGTCTTGTGCGTCACTTGCTCAGCTCAGACATTTCATAACTCCCTGTGTACAGGCAGGTGTGTTACCCTCCTAGCTTGCTTTCTTGGTTTGATGCATTCCTAAGAGCATGTGAGAGCACTCAAGGTCTAGGCTAATGGGAGGACTCTTCTGCCTACCCCATCTCATCTCTCCAGGTCAGCCTGCATGCATGCTTCCTCCATTAGGTTCCAGAGTAGGAGATGGGAGGTCTCAGATTGACCTCAAGTTTATGCGGCGTTTTCCAGCTCTGCTTTCCCAGACAGTCCCTGCTGAGGGGACTGTAAGGTACAATGGAGATTTGTGAAGTCAATATCTACTTTTCTTGTGTGGGTGTTTTATAAATTAGAGTCCTGGAGGGGGATAAATGTTAGAGGTACTTCAAACCCCTAACATAGAAACATCTAAGCCTCGCCCTTTTTTGGTTGTAAGATATACATAACATAAAATTTACCATTTTAACCATGTTTAAATGTACAGTTCAGTGGCATCCAGTATACTCACAGTGTTGTGCAACCATCTTTATCCACATCTACAACTTTTTTTTAATCATCCTAAACTGAAACACCATACCCATTAAGAAGTCATTGAATAGAAGACTGATGCATTCAACTCCATAAAAATTAAAACTTTCTATGAGAGAAAAATGCCTCAAAGTCAAAAGTCAACAGACTGGGGTAATAGATCTGCAACATACATGACAGACAAAAAGCTAATTTGGGTAATATATAAAGCTATCATAAATTATTAAACAAAAAACCAGCAGCCGAATTGAAAAATGGACAAAGGATGTAAAAAGACAGTTCAAAGAAAAATGTAGTTTTAAAAATATTTGCCATTTTTTTCACTTTGGTAAAATATGTGTAACAGAAAATTTACTATGTTAACCACTTTGAGGTGTACAATTCAGTGGCATTAAGTACAAATACATTGTTGTGCAACCATCTGCCACTATCCTTTTCCGAACCTATTTTATCATCCCAAAGTGAAACTCTGTATCCTTGGAACAATAGCTCCCCATTTCCCTTCCTCCCACCCCCTGGCAATCACCAACGTACTTTCTGTGTCTATGAGTTTAACTGCTTTAGGTGGATCATAAAAGTGGAAGCATACAGTATTTGCTTTTCTGTGTGTCTGACTTATTGTACTTAGCATAATCTTTTCAAGATTTATCTATGTTGTAGCATGTGTTAGAATTTCTTTTCTTTTTAAGGCTGAATAATATATCATTGAGTGTATTGACCATATTTACTTATCCATTCATCGGTAGATGGACATTTGGGCTTTGTCCACCTTTGGCTATTATAAGTGCTGCTATAAACATGGGTGTGCAAATATCTATGCAAATTCCCACTTTCACTTCTTTTGGGTATATACCCGGAAGTGGAATTACTGGGTCATATGGTGATTACTGTTTTCCATAGTGGCTGTGCCATTTTACTTTCCCACCAGCAGTGTGCAAAAGTTCTGACTTCTCCACATTTGGCATTTGTTGTTTCTGGGTTTTTGTTGTTTTGGGTTGTTGTTATTTTATTTTTGATGGTAGCTGTACTTATATGTGTCAGTTGGTATTGCATTGTGATTTTGATTTGCATTTTTATCATGATTAGTGATGCTGAGCACCTTATGCTGTGCTTACTGGTCATTTGTATATCTTCTTTAAAGAAATGTGTATTTTAAAACCTTTGCTGTTGTTTAAATTTGATTATTTTGTTGCTGTTGCTGAGGTCTTTATATAGCCTGGATATTAATTACTTATCATGTATATAATGTGTGAATATTTTCTCCCCCTCTGTGAATTGCATTTTCAATCTACTGATTGTATCCTCAGATACATAAAAGTTTTTAACTTTGTTGAAGTTCTTTTTATGTATTTTTGTTGTTGTTGTTGTCTGTGTTTTCACTGCCATATCCAAGGAATTATTGCAGATTCTATGTTATGAAACTTTTTCCCTATGTTTTCTTGGAAGGGTTTTATAGTTTTCGCTCTTACAATTAGATGTTTGGCCCATTTTGAAATTAGGTTTTTATATGATATAAAGTAAGGGTCCAACTTCATTCTTTCTCGTGTAAATATCCATTTTTTTCTAACATCGTTGAAAATACTGATTTTTTCTTACTGAATAGTTTTGGCTGCCTTCTTGAAAATCATGACCATGTTTTTTGATTATTTATTTCTATTGTATTGGTCTTTATGTCTATCTCTATGCTGGTACAACATTGCTTTTGGTACTGATGCATTGCAGTAAATTTGAAACTAGGAGGTGTTAGTCCTATAAAATCGTTCATTTTTAAGATTAATTTGGCTACTTGTGGTTTTTTGAGATTTCATCTGAATTTTAGAATAGGTTTTTCTATTTTTGCAAATATTGGTTTTTTTTTATAGAAATTTTATTGAATCCACAGATGACTATAGTTAAAAATGGCATCTTGACAATGTTTTGTTTTCCAGTCCATAAACACACGTCTTTTCATTTGTTTGTGTCATCTTTAATATCTTTCTGCAATGTTTATCGTTTTTGCTGTACAGGGTTTTCATTTCCTTGGTTAAGTTGGTTTCTAAGTATTTTATTCTTTTGATGCATCACAAATGATACTGTTGTCTTGATTTCTTCTTCAGATAGTTTATTGTTAGTTATTGTAGAGATACAACTGATTTTTGTGTATTGACTTAGTATTCTGCAGCTTTGCTAAATTTTATTCCATCTGACAGTTAATATCACAGAAACTATAAGATTTTTGATATATAAGATTATGTCATCTGCAAACAGGTAATTTTACCTTTTTAAAAAATTGGAATATCTTTTGTTCTTTTACTTGCCTTTTTGCTCTAACTAATTAGAACCTCCAGTACTATATCAAATAGAAGTGATAAAAGCAGGCATCCTTGTTTTTGCTCTTAGGGTAAAAGCTTCCAGTCTTTCACTGTAATGTTAGCTGTTTTTTTTAAATATAATATATTATGTTAAGGTGTTTTCTTTTTATAGTTTATTATCTTTTATCATGAATGTGGGTTAAATTTTGACAAATGCTTTTGCTTCTTTAATATGATCACATGAGTTTTTTTTCTTCTTTATGTTAATGTGGTATTACACTGATTTTCATGTGTCAGAGCATACTTTCATTTCAGGAGTCAATTATACTTACTTATAGTGTATAATCCTTTTAATGCACTGCAAATTTGAATGTCTGGCATTTCGTGGAGAATTATGTTTGTAGTTTTCTTATGATATCTTTGGCTTGGTGTCAGGGTAATCCTGGCCTCATAAAATAAGTTAGAAAATGTTACCTCCCCTTCAACGTTTTGAAAGAGTTTGAGAAAAACTCGGTGTTAATTCTGCTTTAAATGTTGGGTAGAATTCAACAATGAAGCCGTGTAGTCCAGGGCTTTTTTTTGTTGTTGTAGCTGGATTGTTGATTACTGATGCAATCTTCTTGCTGAATCTCCTTGATGTATAGGTTTATTTGACTTTTATGATTCATTCTTAGTAGTATTTTTGCTTCTAGGAATTTGTTCATTTTATTTAGGTTATTCAATTTTTTGGTGTACAGGTCTTTATGATACTCTCTTATATCCTTTTATTATTCTGTAACTTTGGTAGTAATGTATTCATTTTATTTTGGAGTTTATTAATTTGAGTATTCTCCTTTTTTCTTAGTCAATGTTGTTAAAGGTTTGTCAGTTTTGTTGATCTTTTTTCGGGGAACAAACTCGGTTGTGTTCATTTTTGATATTGTTTTTCTATTCTCTATTTCACTTATTTCCACTGCTAGCTATCGTTATCATTTTTTTGTCTTTTGCTAGCTATTAGTTGTTCTCCCTTGTTCCCTCTGTTTCTAGTTCCTTAGATGTATAGTTAAGTTGTTGATTTGATACCTTATTTTATATAATCATTTGTAGCTATAAATTTTTCTCTTATGGTACTGCTTTTGATGTATTTCTTAACTTTTGGTACTTTATATTTTTTATTTGTCTCTAGATTTTTCTATTTTCTCTTATGATTTCTTCTTTTATCTATCCTTGAGTGTTTAATACCTGTATTTTTAGACAAAATGTGTAAACTGCAGAATATACTTGATTTGTTACAATTTTATTTGTTTTAAGTTTTTATTTTAGAATTAAATGTGTGTATCAACATTTGTTATGTTCTCATAAACTTTGTAATACATAAGGATTCCTGGTCCACATGCATAAGCCTCTACATGAGTATTATTTTGAAGTATTTAACCTTCTGTTTTACTATTCCAAATGTCTAAATGAAATTGAGCTTTGGGTTTCTGAGATAAAATTGTGGCAGGTGACTGAAAAATGCTTAAAAATTAGCCAAAACTTAAAATTAAGTTAAAGTTTATCTTCAAGATTCAACATGATTGAGTTGCTCTGTATGGCAGGTAATAAAAGATAAAGTCTTTCATGCTATAAAAGCAAACCAGAGAATGTTTTTTTCTCCTCAGTTGACATCTAAATTAAAAGCTGTAAAAATGTTTATGGCCTTATGCACTTTTTATTTTAGAATTCCAGCTTTTTCTAGTTAAAATTTTTCTAAACAGATTCCTGAGTATTTGAAAGTCAAATAATTTTTTAGATGAAGTGATTAAGCAGTGTTTAAGAAGTTAATGCTGTTGTGCTTATTCTTGCTTTAAACAGTTTATTTAATACAACTACATTTTAAGAGTCTGATTTAATGTTAAGTCCCTCTAAACTTTGGTTAAGAAGCAGAAAGCATGACATGAGATTCTTGACATATGCTTTCAATAAATCTCTTTAAAAAATGTTAAAGGTAGAACTATTTAATTTTACACAAAATTGAATCTTTACATATTAGCATAATTTGAAAAATTATGTCTCACAGCTTTTAAAACGACCAAGTATGATACGCATTTTTCCTTAGTAATGTGAGGATAATAATTGTGGTTACCTTGGGCTAACTATATGCCACATGACATGCTAAATTCTTTATGTGTATTTATCTTCTAATCTTCAGAATTGTTTAATAAGTTTGGCAGTTTTATTGTCTTCATTTTTATACCATTACTCTTGATTCATTATATAGTATCATCATTTTTTCTGTGCTTGATTCTTTACATATGTTAATGTTTGTTCATGTGCTTTTATTTCTGATAATGCAATAAACATTTAGAAATTAGAAATTAGAAAACTGAGATTTACAAGTGGAATAAACTGTGCATGGGACACCCAGCTATAAGATGTGGAGTCAAGATTAAAACTGGAATCTACCTGATTCTAAAACCTGTAATGGTAACTACTGTAATTGCAGAAAAACTTCCTTGATTGTTCTGTATGAATTAACCTGTATCTTTTTTTCTCACTCTTCTTTGTGTTCTTAGTACTCATTACTACTTGACGTGTGTGTAGATTTTTCTTTATAGAGATGAGTTCTTGCTTCACTAATTATGCATGTATATCTTTAATTTGCTGTCTGTCTCTCTTGCTCTTTCATTCACTGCTCTCCTAAATTAATTGCATGCATTTGTATGTGGTTTGTAGGTACTGGTTGATACTTAATTTAATGAATGTAATTAGTATATTCTGTACACCATCAGTGCATATATTATTAAAGATGTGATAGATCTTCTGTTTTCCTCGCTTTATGTTGTTATTCCTATATTGCAGCAGTCCCCAATCTTTTTGTCACCAGGGACTGGTTTCTTGGAAGACAAGTTTTCCATGGACTGAGCAGAGGCATGGTTTCAGGATGATTCAAGTACATTACATATATTGCATATTTTATTTCTATTATTATTGAAAATTAATATATAATGAAATAATTATACAACTCACTACAATGTAGAGTGGGAGTCCTGAGCTTGTTTTCCTGCAACTAGACAGTTCTATCAAGGGGTGATGGGAGACAGTGACACCCAAAATGTGGTGCTTATGTCCAGGCTACTCCATAATCTTGTTTTGGTTGCTGTCATTGAAAAATTCTCTGCTTCACAAAGACAGGATATTGGAAATGGAAGCAGGCATTTATGTGATACTATTGAAGAGGAAATGTCAGTGTTCCTGTGAAGAACAGCAATGGCTTCCCTATTCTTAAATTTTACATAACATTTGCTATTATTGGTTCTTCTCTGTTTTTTTTTTTTTCTGATATCACTCCTCTCTTCTCCTTCCTCTTAATTGATACATATAATCCTGTGCTTTCATTTCTAAACTTTCTAATGCTCTTCAATGCCTGCAGGTCTTTACTGAATACCACTATAATCATTTAACTTCAATTCTATTTCAATAGCTAAGCTGCCCATCTGGTATTTCCATTGGTTATTATACATAGCACAAACTTGATAAGGCTGAAATTCAGTGCTATAGAAAATTTTCTTGTGATGATTTAAATATATGTTCAAAAATGGTTTGAAACTCTTCAAAAAGTATGAGGGATCTTCAAAAAGTTTGTGGGAAATGCATATCATAAAGAGACTATGCATAGATTTCAGAAATATTTTGCACCTAAATAAACATATACTACCTTGTTATAACATGTCTGAACAGGATCTAATTTGAAAAATTACAATAAGAAAACTAAGATACAAATTTGAAAAGAGGTGCTATTAGAGCAACATGAACTCTGCTAAAATTAAAGCAAGAATAAACATCAAATTTATGACAATGTTTGGTGAAAGAATAGTAAAATCACTGATTCTTTATGACAAGTTTATGAGGACAATGCCCCCCAACATCCACAAGTTTACAAATAAATAACTTATTTTAAGAAGGGATGATAAGATGTTGAAGATAAAGCCTGCAGTGGTAGACAATTCACATTAATTCACCAGAAAAAAATTAATCTTTTTCATGCCCTGCTTTAGGAATGACAATAGCATACACAACAGCCAATACCATAGCCATCTCAATTGGTTAAATTTACATAATTTTGAAAAACTTCTCACTTAATAGATACAAAAATTATTGTTGTTCCCAAATCAGCTGCAGACGAGACCAGAGCTTTCAACTGAAGTTTTACATAAGTGGAATCAAGATCCTGAAGCATTTCTTCAAATAATTGTAAAAGCAGGTAAAACACAGCTATTCTAGTGAAATCCTCAAAACAAAACACAATCAAAGCAAGAGGTGAAAGTGGTCCAGTCACAGCACAAGGTGACTGGTTTAGAACAAAGCTCATAGCAACAGTGTCTTAAGATGCTCAAGGCATTTTGCTTGTTGACTTTCTAGAGGGCCAAAAACAAAAAAAACCCAATAACACGTGCTATTACGAATATTTTGAGAAAGTTAGCCAAACCTTTAGAAGAAAAACTTCCGAGAAATTTCACCAGAGAATTATTCTCCACCACAACAATGTTCCTCTTCATTACTCTCATCAAAAAGAGACAATTTTGCCAGAGTTTCAATGGAAAATTATTAGGCATCCCCCCTTTAGCCCTGATTTGGCTCCCTCTAACTTCTTTTTCTTTTCTGATATTAAAAAACTTTAAAGGACACCAATTTTTTCTTTAGTTAATAATGTAAAAAGACTGTCTCGACATGGTTAAATTTCCAGGACCTTAGTTTTTGTAGGGAGAGACTAAAGGCTGGTATTATTGCTTGTAAAAGTCTCTTGAACTTGATAAAGCTTATGTTGAAAAATAAAGTTTATACATTTTATTTTTGTGTTTTACTTTCATTTTTCACACACTTATTGAAGTCCTTTCATAAGCCCAAATTCTCTTCTTCTTGAAGGTATCTTAAGCTTAATAATCCTTTCTGGTGAATAGAATTTGACAGAAGTGACTATGTGTGACTTCTGAGTCTAGGTCATAAAATATTTTGCCACTTATGCTTTGCTTTTTCCTAAGCCACTCACTCTGGAAGAAGCTAGCAACTATTTGGTGAGAAGAGTCAAGCAGCCCTACAAAAATATCCATGTGGAGAGAACCTGAGGCCTTCAATTACGCATCCCACAGACTAGTGGGCCGTGAATGTGAGCAAACTTAAAAGTGAATCTTCTAGTTTTAGTCAAGCCTTTGAATGACAGCCCCAGTTGAAATCTGACTGTAACCACATGAGATATCCTGAGGCACAACCACTATGATAAATTGTCCTTGAATTCCTCATTTACAGAAACTCAGTCAGGTAATAAATATTGCAATTTTATGCCACAAAATTTTAGGGTTATATGTTATGAAACAATAGATAGCAATTTCACTCTTTCAACATCCATTTTATTTTTTATACAATCATGCATTTTTAATAATGGGGATATATCTAGAGAAATGCACCATTGTGTAATGTCATTGTTGCGTGAACATCATAGAATGTACTTACACAAACCTAGGTGGTATAGCCTATCACACACCTAGACCGTATGGTATGGCCTATTGCTCCTAAACTACAAACCTGTACAGCATGTTACCATGCTAAATACTGTAGGCAAGTGTAACACGATGGTCAGCATTTGTGTATACAAACACAGAAAAGGTACATTAAGAATATAGTATAAAAGATTAAAAAATTGTACACTTGAATAGGGCACTTACCTCAGGTGGTCTGGTAGTTTTCATGGTTACATGAAGATTCCACTGAGATATATTCTGCACCACCCACTGCCATAGGTGACAGTCTTGACTATGTGCACCACCCATGAAGGTCCCATTTACCTTGCTTTTCCTGACTTGTCAAGTGCATGGTGATGTGGTAAGCCAGCACGAGGGCTGAACAGTGTTCTCTTTCTATTGAGTTCTGCAGCTATTTATCCTGAGTTTGGTACCTAGATTTTGTAGACCCCATTTCTTTGACATTCTTGGTAGAATTAGACCCCATTTCTTTGACATTCTTGGTAGAATTAGACCCCATTTCTTTGACATTCTTGGTAGAATCAGGCCATCTTCGTCCCATTGTGCTATGTGTTATGATGCCTAAGGTTATTTTTATGAAAATAATCTGAGGGTAGACCATAGGCATAGGAACTTTGAGCCTGTTGTTTGAGCCAACCCCACAGAGAGGTCAGTTAGTAGTTTTCCCTGAATCAGCATCAGTTTGGATATATATTGCTATCAGTTACTGTGAAACTGGTTGCATTGTCCCTTCACTTTTTTCATCTTAAGAAAACATCTTTAATCCATACAGCATGTTTTCTCTGGTTTTATACCCACTATGATCACAGGCTTTTTTTCTGCTTTAAGATATGGCCAACCATTGCATTAGGGCCTAGACATTAGGTGAACAGAATTACATACAAACCATACTCTAAATACTCTTCATTTTAGGATAAAAATATTGGTACTTATATATACCTTTATTACAATTCTTACGCTTATTTGTCTGAACAGTGTTACTTCATCAAAGTTTATTTGAGCCTTTAGTGGGCACATTAATGAATGTTAACTAGAGAAACATTGTTCCTTTGAGAGGCACTTTAGAAAAAGATTCCTCGGGTCAAATTTTTTAATGGTAGGCAGAGTACTCCATACATAATTCTGAATTAAACATTGCTCCACCAAAATATTCTGTGGCTAAAGATGAAAAATTTTACAATCAGGAGCAACAAAAACTAGACACATTTTTAAAGTAAATCTTTCCCCTCTCTGTCCTTCAGTTGCCTCCTGATGTGTAGCTCTCCTTCCCGCCCCTTATGATTCTGATCTTTCTTCTTCTGCCCCACCATTGACTTCTCCTACTTGCGTTTTGTTCTGAAATTATTTTCCCAAAGGTCATAAATTCCCAAATCGTTTGTTCCATCTACAGATGCACCTTTACCATAAGCCAGATATGTAAGCAACTGCGGAATTTAGTGCATGAGTTCAGAGTTGTACATGAACAAGTAATAATTAACAGTTTAAAAAAAAAAAAAACCAAAGAAGAAAATCAAATATTCATCAAATAATTTAGAATTATTTAGGACACATATGGCCCTAATGGTTACTTGACATATCAACTTGTACACCTGTTAATTGGAACATCAGTTGCTAAATCCTGGATGACAGAATGTAATTGGTCTGACCTGATAGAAAACTTGTAGAATTCCTCTTTCCAAAATAAATATCAGGGTCAAAATCATTCATAAAAATAAGAATAAAAGTATTAAACTACAGAAAAATTTGAAGATAGACTATACAATTTATGTCACAACTCAGAGTTAAATAAAACAGGTTTTCATTAAAAATCAAATTATTTATGTAAAAGTTGTGAAACTTAAAATCTTACCAATAATGGATAATTATATAATAAAAGCTATTGTAAATACTCAACAGGAAACTTCAGAACTTTTAATTATTTTGTCATTTATGTTTTACTATAATCTATAATTAGTTTTTTTCTAGTTTATTATTATTTTTATTTATTTATTTTTTTCTTTTTTTATTATACTTTAAGTTCTAGGGTACATGTGCACAATGTGCAGATTTGTTTACATATGTATACATGTGCCGCGTTGGTGTACTGCACCCATTAACTCGTCATTTACATTAAGTATATCTCCTAATGCTATCCCTCCCCGCTTCCCCCACCGCACAACAGTCCCCAGTGTGTGATGTTCCCCTTCCTGTGTCCAAGTGTTCTCATTGTTCAATTCCCACCTATGAGTGAGAACATGTGGTGTTTGGTTTTCTGTTCTTGCGATAGTTTGTTCAGAATGATGGTTTCCAGCTATGTCCATGTCCCTACAAAGGACACGAACTATCCTTTTTTATGGCTGCATAGTATTCCATGGTGTATATGTGCCACATTTTCTCAATCCATTCTGTCACTGATGGACATTTGGGGTGGTTCCAAGTCTTTGCTATTGTGAATAGTGCCACAATAAACATACGTGTGCATGTGTCTTTATAGCAGCATGATTTATAATCCTTTGGGTATATCCCCAGTAATGGGATGGCTGGGTCAAATGGTATTTCCAGTTCGAGATCCTTGAGGAATCGCCACATTATCTTCCAAAATGGTTGAACTAGTTTACAGTCCCACCAACAGTGTAAAAGTGTTCCTATTTCTCCACATCCTCTCCAGCACCTGTTGTTTCCTGACTTTTTAATGATTGCCATTCTAACTGGTGTGAGATGGTATCTCATTGTGGTTTTGATTTGCATTTCTCTGACGGCTAGTGATGATTTTCCTTCCACTGTGATCTGAGAGTGCATGATACAATTTCAATTTTCTTAAATTTATTGAGGCTCATTTTTGGCCTAGGTCTATCTAAGAGAAAGTTCCATGTGCTGTTGAATAGAATGTGTATTCTGCAGTTGTTAGATGAAATGTTCTCTATATATCTGTTAAGTCCATTTGTTCCAAGGTATAGTTTAAGTATAGTTTAATTCATTGTTTAGTTGAAATAGTATAGTTTAAATCCAAGGTATAGTTTAAATCTGCTCTTTTTTTGTTGACTTTCAGTCTTGTTGACCTGTTTAGTGCTGTGCTGTCAGTGGAGTATTGAAGTCGCTTACCATTATTGTGTTGCTGTCTATCTCATTTCTTAGGTTGATTAGTAATTGTTTTATAAATTTAGGAGCTCCAGTGTTAGGTATATATATGTTTAGGATTGTCATATTTTCCTGTTGGACAAGGCCTTTTACCATTATATACTGTCTCTCTTTGTCTCCTTTAACCACTGTTGCTTTAAACTCTGTTTTGTCTCATATGAGAACAGCTACCACTGCTCACTTGTGGTGTCCATTTGCATGAAATGCCTTTTTCCACCACTTTTCTTAAATTTATGTGAGTCTTTATGTGTTAGGTGAGTCTCCTGAAAGCAGCAGATAGTTGGTTGGTGAGGTCTCATCCATTCTGTGGTTCTGTATCTTTTAAGTGGAGCATTTAGGCTATTTACATTCAATGCTAGTATTAAAATGTGAGGTACCATTGCTTTCTTCATGCTCTTTGTTGCCTGTGTACTTTGCTTTTGTTTTTTGTTTAACTTTTTAACTTGGATTTTTGTTTTATAGGCCTTGTGTGATTTATGCTTTAAAAAGTTGCTGCTTTGATGTTTTTCCAGGATTTGTTTCAAGATTTAGAGCTCCTTTTAGCAGTTCTTGTAGTGCTGGTTTGGTAATGGTGAATTATGTCAGCATTTGTTTGTCTGAAAATGATTATATTTTTCCTTCATATATGATGCTTAGTTTCATTGGATACAAAATTCTTGGCTGATAACTGTTTTGTTTGAGGAGGCTGAAGATAGGGCCCCAATCCCTTCTGGCTCATAGGGTTTCTGCTGAAAAATCTGATGTTAATCTGATAGGTTTTCCATTATAGGTTACCTAGTGCTTCTGTCTCACAGCTCTTAAGATTCTTTCCTTCATCTTAACCTGATGACAATGTGCCTAGGCTAAGATCTTTTTGTGATGAATTTCCCAGGTGTTCTTTGTGCTTCTTGTATTTGAATGTCTAGGTCTCTCTCAAGGCCAGGGAAGTTTTCCTTGATTATTCCCCCAAATATGTTTTCCAGGCTTTTAGAATTCACTTCTTCCTCAGGTATGTAAATTATTCTTAGGTTTTGTCATTTAGCACAATCCCAGACTTCTTGGAGGTTTTATTCATATGTTCTTATTCTTTTTTCTTTGTCTTCATTGGATTGGGTTAATTTGAACACCTTGTCTTTGAGCTCTGAATTTCTTTCTTCTACTTGTTCAATTGTATTGCTGAGACTTTCCAGAGCATTTCACATTTCTAAAACTGTGTCCAAAGTTTTCTGAATTTTTGATTTTTTTCTTTAAGCTTTCTGTTTCCCTGAATATTTCTCCCTTCACTTTATTTATTTATTTATTTATTTATTTATTTATTTATTTATTTATTTTTATTTCCTTGTGTTGTGCTTTGCCTTTTTCTGGCCCTGTCCTGATTAGCTTAATAACTAACCTGAATTCTTTTTCAGATAAAACAGGGATTTCTTCTTGGTTTGGATCCATTGGTGGTGAAGTAGTGTGATTTTTTTGTGGGTGTTGAAGAGCCTTGTTGGATCATATTACCAGGGTTGGTGTTCTGGTTCCTTCTAATTTGGGTAGACTCTGTCAGAAGAAAGGTCTAGGGCTAAAGACTGTTAATTATTTTGTCCCACGAGGTGTTCCCTATTCCTATGGGTGTGGCTTCCTGTGAGATAAACTGCAGTAATTGTTGTCTATCTTCTGGGTTTAGCCACCCAGTGGGTCTACCCAGCTTTAGGCTGTTACTGGAGGTTGTCTGCACAGATTCCTGTGACGTGAACCATTAATGGGTCTCTCAGCCATGGATACCAGCGCCTGCTCCAGTGGAGGTGGCAGAGGGTATAATGGACTCTGTGAGGATCCTTAGCTTTGGTGGTTTAATGCTCTTTATTTGTGCTGATTGGCCTTCTGTCAGGAGGTGGCCCTTTCCAGAAAGCATTAGCTGTAGTAGTGTGGAGACAGACGGTGGTGGGTGGGGCCCTAGAACTCCCAAGATTATATGTCCTTTGTCTTCCATTACCAGGCTGCATAAGGAAGGACCATCAGGTGGGGGCAGGGCAAAGCATGTCTGAGCTCAGACTCTCTTTGGGCTGGTCTTGCTGCAGCTGCTGTGGTGAGATGCCCAGGTCACTGGAGTTGTGTACCTAGGAGGATTATGGCCGCCTCTGCTGAGTTGTGCAGGTTGTCAGGGAAGTGGGGGAAAGCCAGCAGTCAAGGGCCTCACCCAGCTCCCACAAAAACTGAAGGGCTGGTCTCACTCCCTCTGCCCCCACCCCCAACACCCCTGAGTCTGTTTCCAGGTTGAGGGCCAGACGGGCTTGAAAATTTGCCTGAGGCTATCTGCCTCCAAGCTGCAAAAGAAAGGGGCTTTAGTTCTTCTCCTGCTTATGGAGTCTGCACACCTGATTTGCGCTCTCCCCTGAGTTCTGGCCAGGAGACTTCTTGCCTGGTTCAAAATGTTGCAAAGTTTAGCTAGAGAATTCCTTCTCCCTGTGAAGCTTTACCCACTGCTCCTCTGATCACCATGCTGACAGACTCCTGTGGTGCCAGGCAGGAATGGGTTTCTTGGAGACCCAGCGACCTCCCAGGACCTTTCTGCTGGTTCCTCTAACCCCTGCAGGGACAGTCCACCCCTTCAGAGGCTCTGTGGGTCCTCTTGGTATTGATGGTTTATTCTTACCATTGACCTGGAGCTAAAATTTACAGTGCAAGCCTCCGCATGTTGCTCTGTCCAGAGCTGCAATCTAGTACTGGCTCCTGTCAGCCATGATCCCCTGAGTCCTCTTATATTTTACTATTCAATTCTAGTTTATGAAAACCACTTTTCTTTCCTCAAGACTTAGCATAAATGCCCTCAAAAACCTCATTAAAGAACATGTTTGATAATTCACCAGATACACTCTTTTGCAGTATGCGGTAAACATTTAGAGAATGTGTGGCATGAATTAGAGTGTATGATCTGGTTACCCCATGGGGAAAGAAAAAAAAAGTTAGAATTCTTACCTATGCTATTTTATCTATTTTCATTATTTCTTTATGGGATATGACTTATACAAAATATATATATATTAAAATATATAATATATGCATATATATACACACATATATATGTATTTACTATATATGAATCAGTTTCCTAATATAATGCACTTACATGCATGTATCTAGGACAATAACAAGAGAGAGTAACTGCAAAATTATTCAGTGAAATTGTCTGTCTATAAAGGGTTCTGATATAGAGATATCTTGCTTAAGATATGGAGAATTATCTTTACCATTAGAGAATTTAGTATTTTCCCAAGGCATGAGAAAGTATTCTTGTATAAAGACTCAAGAAAAGGACTGCCATGAAATTATTTTAATGCAAATTCATTGATGTCATAAAGTAGAGAAAGGTAGTCTATGTCCTGTAACACTGAGAGCTGGATTTTGCAATTTCCTCCCGAGATGAAAAAAAAAAAAAAAAAGTTTACATACTTCTCAGTGATAGAAAGAAAACTTGAAAAGAGCCAGAATTATTTTAAGGAGATGTAGCTAAATAGCCCGGTGGTAAGTGAAATAATGCCATAATGCCTATGTCTCACCCACAGGGCCTAGGGATGTATCATGGTATGTGACAAAGCAGAATTAAGGCTGCAGGTGAAATAAAGGTGGATGATCAGCTGACTCGAAAATAAGAATATTTGGCCTAATGTAATTACAAGGGTCCTCAAATGTAAAAGAGAAACCAAGAAGGGAAACAATCTGAATGCTGTGATGTGAGGGAGTCTGTGTTTTTTTTTTTTTTTTTTTTTTTTTTTTTTTTTAATTTTTTTTTTCCATTTAGTGACTCTCTTTAAAATAAAATTTACTTTAGTTCAGATATACAAACACTCATAAGATATTTTTATGTGGCTGTCATTCTTCTGGTTGATAAATATTAGGCAAGAGAATCTAGAACTACAAAAAGTGTTTTCTAAATAGTGAGCCCCAGTACTATAGTAGTATAGATAAGATAATGGGCATTCTATATGGGTGATTTTGTATGTGCTGGTGCTGTGTGTGTGTGTGTGTGTGTGTGTATTTATATATACATATATAATTTGGTGTACAAAATAATGTGACTGTATTCTTTAAAATTTATGATAGAATTAGTCAAGAAAACATTTTGAGTGTTTAACATCTTGTAAACTAAAAATTAAAAAAATTAAAAAATGTAACAAATCAAGAAAACATTGAATGGAATAATAAAAGATGTCATTTGTGATCATTTTGACCATAGAGTAAATAACATGATGTAAAGTCTATTTTTCAGATATATATCTTTCTCTAGTTTTCCCTTCTCTTTTTTAGTATGCAGTACTGGTTTATTATTTCTGCATCAATATTTATATTTATTAATCTTTTTAAACATTATGCATGTATAAATTAAAAGACTTTTACCTTTTTCACTATAGATTTGTTCTGCTTAATCTCCCAGTGCACTATTTTTCTCAGCAGCTCTTAAAAAGTTGATAGTTAACCCATAGGATATATATTCAGATTCTATATTTTTCAGCAATTTATCATCGGCTCTTTTTATATGTGCTCTTCAACTTTAAAGCTTTTTTGTTCTTTCACCATTATTTTGGTTTTATATTTTCCCACTGTATTGACTTGAACATTTCTGACAATTTCAATATCAGAAATTTATGTGTAATCTAATTTATTTGGTAGCTTAAAATCTGTAGCTTGCTTTCTTGTATGCCTGTCTACCTGACCCATGAAATGCAGGAGACTGTATCCCAGAAGTAGCAGGTTCACTGCTGCTTTGACTAAGCAAGTCTGGGACACACATGTAGCTAAGCTGCGAGTTTTGCGCCAGGAGTCCCAACACCCACTCCCCCAGGAAGACACAGGTTTGGAGGTTCTCACGTCAGAGAGATCCAGTATTGTAAATATTTTCAATCTGTATGTTTATGTATTTATACACCAGGTAGACAGGCTATGCCCTCTTCACCCCAAGTTGTGCGCACACAGAGTTGTCTTCACCTCCAATTAGGTCCTGCCCTCTTCCACCTGAAAAAGACCTCACACCCCAGGGGTCAGCTCCGTGGCTCCTCGGTGAAGCCTCCCTGACATCGCCTCCCGCACTGGTACCACCCTCTGAGCCTCAGCACAGTCCCAGCTGAAGCCGCACGCTGTGCAACAGGGGCCTGAGGTCGACCTAGCTTTGCACACACCAGGGGCTGCCCTCAGTCCCACCCTCTGCCCTAATGCTCCTGCCTCCCAGCCCCACAGTCCCCAGGAGGAGCCAGTCCCCTAGTCCAGGGAGCCAGGGTGGGCACAGCCTGGGGACCGGGCGTGGGAAGCTGGCCCACAGGGTCGCCCATAGCAGGAACCACTAGAGCGCGCACAAGGGAAACAGACCGCAGCGACGGGTGGGCAGCGATCTCCCCGGAGACCCACGCAGCGGGTCAGGCGCCAGCTGCCGCCAGGTCTGGGCGTGGGGCCGGGCAGGCGAGAAAAGGGCCCGGGGCACCAGGCGGGTTCGGATCTCTAGCGGTCCCTGTGGCGGCCACGCGAGGGCGCAGCTTCCCGCTTTTATGGCCCCTGTCCCAGAAGGGCTGCGCAGCCACCAGGGAGAGACCGGAGGGACAGCGGTGGGGAGAGGCGGCGGCGCCAGGCGGTCACCGATCAGAGGGCTGAGAAGTCGCAAGCAGGAGACTGGACCACGGCTTCTTCCCCTGTGCCGCTCTCCCGGCCCAGGTGGCCGGTCGGCCTCCCCGGGGAGCAGCGCCCTCCTCCGCTGGGGCCTGCCTGAGCCAGACATGGGGGTCGCAGGCCAGCGCCACAGCCTGGGGACGCTGCGACCTCTGCCCTGGGGAGCGCGCGGAATGCCGGGCGGGGCGACTGTCGCAGACCGTGGGGTCACAGCCCTGCTGGAGGGCAAGGTCTGGCAGGGCGCCGGGGTCCTGGCAGAGGCCGCGGCGAGGGCAGTAGCGGGTGTGCGGGCAGCTGTACACTCGCGACCAGGCTCCAGGACTCCGCGGGGGCGCCCCCTGGTGGCAGCCAGCTCTGGAGCCGTGGGAGGGCGGTGCCCCTGTCCCCAGCCAGGCTGCAGCGCGAAGCTGCTTCCCGGCATGGGGGAGCGGGTGTGGCCCAGCAGCCCGAGTGCCTTACTAGTGAAAAAGCTGGAGTTGCAGCTGCCCCGAGGCGGGGTGGACGTTGGGGGCCTAAGGGGCTCTACCTGGACCTTCTAGGTGTCCTCCTGGGACCTAGCGTTCCTCACCTGTCCTAGTGGACTGATGGGCTACTATGGCAGGGTTGTTTGGAGGATTAGGCCAGATAGTCCCAGTGAAGCCCCATTAGCACCCCCGTCCTCTGGATTTTTTAAAAATTTTTCTGGCTTTCTCAGGAAACTGCGGAATGTGCTGAAATGGGAAGGCTGGACCCTCTCCTTTGGCATCGGGGTTCCTTCCAGGTGCCCCCTCTCTTTAGGTTATTTTCAAGCACACACCTGGCAACATGTGCTCTACCCAAGAGCGCTTCACAGATCTTTCTGTGGGTCTAAAACCAGAATGTTTTGTTCCCTGACCCCGGCCCTCATATCACCCGAAACTCAAGTCTTTTGGTGGAGCTGGCTTTAGACTCGAGTCTCAGTTTAATGCTTGTTCTCTAAGGTCTGCCCAGGGCTCTTATGATGGGGTGTCGTTCCACCCTGTACCTTCCCCAATGCACTGGGAGCCTCAGTTGCAGAGACTTGGAACTGGGAGCCCTCCCCGACAGGGTGGCCTGGCCGTGAACTGGTGGACCTCAGTCCCAGGGTGAGATACCCCAAGCAGGGACTCTCAGCCTCGCTTTTGTACACTCCAGCCATTTAACTTGGTGTGGTGGCCTCCCTGGGTCCCCAGGTCTGTATGGCAGGATTTCTCCCTTGTGTCACAGTGGAGGACACTTAGGCATAGGGCCAGTGAATGACAAAGTCAGGGACATGCTCTGACTGTGAAATGACCCCTAGGCCCTGCAGGTCCCTCCAGGACATAGCATCCCTTGGGCTGCTGCATCAGTGGGCTGTTGGCTTGGGCACCCTAAGCTCCACACGATGTGGTGATGATGCTGGGGAATGTGGGGGCAGGGATATTCGTTCCCCACCTCGGCACAGCAGGAGTTTCTTTCTCTGATGTGTGTAGACACCACTGCATGTGTGGGTGCGGGTGGGGCCCCCATTTTGTTGATTAAGAAAGTGTCCTTCCTGAGGTTTCTGGGGGAGTGAGGGGCACCATGTGTTCCTGGCAGCTGGTTAGGCTGTGGAGGGGCTCAGCTGGCCTCTGTCCTGTTGTCACCTTTTCAGGGCCAGCTAGACCCTGAGCTCTTAGTGCCAGTCATACCTGGTTGCATGCTGCCCCTCATTTGGCATCGCCCTGCCAGACTCCCCCAGCTCAGTCCCTGCTGCGCTTTCTCAGGCCTCTGTGGGCCCTGGATGGGATCGCACGAGATAGCAACTCTGCTGCCTGCCTCTGCCTGAAGTTCGGGGTCCCTGTGCAGGGTGGTCGAGCAGGTCAGGGATCAGCTTTTGACTGAGTGTGGTACCTTTCTCCACTCCCCACCCCCACACTGCTGGAACCACTGTGCACGGCTGGCCTGGGGACTTAACTTCATCCCCCAGTCTCCTGCTGGACCGGATTGAGGAGAATACTTGTGCACATGGCTTGACCTGTTGTCAGGGCGCAGTCCAAATCAGAACTAACCAGCTGCTTCCCTGGGGCCAGGGCCCAGGCCTGAGACTGCCATGACGAGCTCATTGTCTGCCTCCTTGGCCATCAGTGGGTAGTGGTTGGTGGTCCTCAGAAGACATGATGGCCAGGACTGGAGAGCTGGGGGTTAGATCAGGAGATCTCCTGACCATGGGGTCCACAGGGGCTGTCCCTGAGCTGTGGGTCCCAATGGGATGCAGGCATGTGTGGATGCTTTAGGAGATGAGGATGAGTCCTTCTGGCTGGCAGGATCTTGGTGGGCACTGGGCATGTGGGGCCAGGTTAGGTGGGATGGGCAGAATTGGGCCTGGCTGGGGAGTGTGATTGGTGTGGCCAGTGTGCAGCTGGGCCCTCACATCTAGGCTGCACATTTTCAGAATGACAAGCGGTGGGTCAACCATCCCAGCTGGGTATGGGGAAGCAGGCCTACCCAGTGAGGCCCCCACCCTTGTACCGGCCCCAAGCCCAGACTGCGTGCCTGCACTGGACATTGTCCAGCCTTGGCAGGGAAGCCTGGGTGTGATGATCAGATGTTGTGTCTCTGGGTCTCAGGCCTTGGTGGCTCCTAAGAAGATGGGCAGGCATTGGGCAGGGGGAGTGGGCTAGGGGCCACCTGTGCGCATCTGCCCCTGGATGTGTGCCCCCACACTGGCTTCTCAGTCCTCAGGATGACATGACCGGGGCTTCTCACCTGCTCTGTGACTCTAGCTCTGACCTCCTTGCCTAATGACTGACAGACTCTCCCCTGAGTTTGTGGGGACTTTATGTGGGTCTTTATTTGTGAGTTGGGGGTCCCAACCTTCCTGTAGGTAGGGGCCCACCACCAACTACCTTAGGCCTTCTCACTCCACTGGCCTGTGAGACCCAACTGGCCAGACCTGTTGTCCTATTTGTATTTTGCTCTTTTTCTCCTGGGGTCAATCTCCACTGTAAGGGGATTAGGCTTGCCCATCCTGGCATCCACTCATCTGAGCTCCATCTCAGCCAGAGGTCAGCCAAGTGCAGCCTGTCCCTGCCTGCTTTTGTGCCGTTGAGGAGCTAAGAGTGCATTTTACATTTCCAAATATTCAAACAAATCAAAACAAATATGCTTCGTGACACTGTGAAATTTGAATGTTGCCTTTTCATGAATAAAGCTCTACAGGAGTCCAGCCTTGCCTGTTATTTACAGGTGGTCTGGAGAAGGCTGCTGTCTGCCTACAATGGCACAGTTAAGTCCTTGGCACAGAAAATGGTTGCCAAAGCTGATAATATTGACCCCTGGCCCTTTAGAGGAACAATTTCCAGCCGGGGGGTTTGAGAGTTGTCTGGCAGGACCCCAGGCTCTGGGTCAGATCCTTCCTCAGTCACAGCTGCTGTGGCCTCCATTCGTGTGCCTGTAGAAAGGGGGTGACACGGTGCCTCTCAAGGGGATGTTGAGGCCTTGTGTGCCGGGTTTCAGTGTGTGTGCTTCACAGTTACTCATCTCACCCGCTGAGGTCCCGGGCCTGAGGCAGGCCTGGCTGCAGGAAAAATTGGTCTTCAGCAGTAGGAACCCTGGAAATGAGCTGCCACCCACCTGGAAGGGGTCCCATGGAGCTCACTGTGTGGGTCAAGGGTGGTGCGGAGCTGGTGTTCTGGACTGCATCCTGCTGAGCCCCAACTACTGCAGGCACTGACTTCCTCCCACGAAGAAATCAGAGACAACAGCTGCAGCAGCTCACCCAGGGCACGCTGTGTTCCTTACATGGGCATGTGACAGACAGTGCCTGCTGGGTTCACATCAGGCTGTAGGGAGGGGGCCTTGGTGGCTAAGTTCACTGAGTGACTGCCTGGAGTGGCCAAGGGGTCTCAGGAGGTGTGGCTGCAGCACTCTGTCCGTGAGGGTCTCTCTGATAATTGGTAGAGAGGAGGGAACCCCCAGGAGTTGCTGCCTGAATGAGGGGCTCCAATCCCACCAGTGAGGGCCAGCCAGGGCCCTCCTGGAGATAGTCAAAGGCTGAGCCCCAGCACAGAAGGACACTGCCCTCAGCTGAGTAGCAGCAGGCACCTGGACGTGGGCCATTACAGGGCCATAGCGCACACACACCATCTCCTGCATTTCAGGAGATGAAGGAGATGGGAGGCTAAGGCTGAAGACACAGGTGAGAACACTCCAGGCACGTAGGGCTGGTCTGGGGTGGGACCTGATTCCCACCCACCAAACCCTGCCCTTTATAGGCAGGTGAGGGACAAAGGACTTGGGGACAACTTCCCTAGGGTCACACTGATGGTCAGGGTTCCCTTAGGGTAGAGGAGAGGCTGGGCCACTGACATGGCTCTGGATGCCTGACCCACGGAGCTCACTGTCTGGCTCAGCTGGCTCTGGGTATCAGGTTGGAGGTAGGAGGGAGCACCCACGCTGCAGATGGGGAGACTAAGGCACATAACTCTTAAGAGTTTTCAGGATGGCAGTGCTCCGTTATAGAGGGGGAGAGCAGCCCAGCCCGGCCACAGGTGAGCAGCTCAGGGGTCTCTGATCCGAGCCCCACAGCCCTGGGTGGCAGTGACATGTGGGATCGGGCAGGTGTGGCTGGGCCAGGCTCTGTGGCAGCCTGGTGCCACTGCTGGTGTGTCTGGAATTGGTGTGTTCTTGGTCTCGCTGACTTCAAGAATGAAGCTGCACACCCTTGTGGTGAGTGTTACAGTTCTTAAAGATGGTGTGTCCAGAGTTTCTTCCTTCAGATATTCAGATGTGTCCGGAGTTTCTTCCTTCTGGTGGGTTCGTGGTTTTGCTGGCTTCAGATGTGAAGGTGCAGACCTTCATGGTGAGTGTTACAGCTCATAAAGGCGGTGTGGACCCAAAGAGTGAGCAGCAGCAAGATTTATTGCAAAGAGTGAAAAAACAAAGCTTCCACAATGTGGAAGTGAACCCTAGCGGGTTGCCCGTGCTGCCTGGGGCAGCCTGCTTTTATTCCCTTATTTGACCCCACCCACATCCTGCTGATTGGTCCATTTTACAGAGAGCTGATTGGCCCATTTTACAGAGAGCTGATTGGTCCGTTTTGACAGGGTGCTGATTGGTGCATTTATAAACCTTGAGGTAGAGACAGAGTGCTGATTGGTACATTTACAATCTTTTAGCTAGACACAAAAGTTCTCCAAGTCCCCACCTGACTCAGGAACCCAGCTGGCTTCACCTAGTGGATTCTGCACCAGGGCTGCAGGCAGAGCTGCCCGCCAGTCCCATGCCATGCGCCCACACTCCTCTGCCCTTGGGTGACCTATGGGACTGCGTGCTGCAGAGCAGGGGGTGATGCCCGTCAGGGAGGCTCTGGCGCACGGGAGTCCACCGGTGGGGGGGGGGCTTGGGCATGGTGGACTGTGGGTCCCAAGCACTACCCCACTGGGAGGCGGTTGAGGTGGCGAGAATTTGAGCATGCCGTGGGTGGGCTGGCAGTGCTGGGGAACCCAGTGCACCCTCTGCAGATGCTCGCCCAGGTGCTAAGCCCCTCACTGCCTGGGGCAGCAGTGCTGGCCAACCGCTCAGAGTGCGGGCCTGCCCAGCCCTCCCCCACCCCGGAACTTGGGTTGGACCACGAGCGCCACACGCAGCCCCAGTTCCCACCAAGGACTCTCTCTCCACACCTTCTTGCAAGTAGAGGGAGCCAGCTCCAGCTTCCGCCAGCCCAGAGAGGAGCTCCCACAGTGCAGTGGCAGGCTGAAGGGCTCCTCAAGCTCGCTGAGGCTGAGGAGGTGCTGAGACAGAGTGAGGGCTGCTAACACGATTGTCACCTCTCACTGGTGTTTACGGCCATAGCACACTGAATGCACCCAATCTCCTATGATCTTGTAAAGCTAAGCAGGGTCAGGCCTGGTTAGTACTTGGTATGGGATTCCACCTATGAATACCAGATGCTGTAGGCTTTTGGTTTCCTGCTCCCTCCCTCTTTCCCCCTTTTGTTGCTTTGCTTCCCAACCGCCCCTTGACTCTGCTCTCCCTTTTCACCCGCCTGCGCCCCGGCCGCAGCCTGGGACCTCTTCATGGGGGTTTGCCACTGCAGCATTGCCAGGCAGCAGCATCCCACCTCTTCCACCTTGTGGCAGACCCACCAAAATCTGGGCTCCAGCCAGGATGGGGCATACCCGTACCCAACCTCGAAGGGGTGGGTGCAGGTTCCCTGCTGTCCCAGGTGTCTTCCCACTCTTGAAAGACCCAGGCAATTCTATTCACTCATCTGGTCCAAAGCTGGGGGAATGGCCAGGCAGGGACAGCGGGTCCTACAGATGCCAGTCAAGACCTCCACTCCAGAATGCATGGGCTGCTTTCCCTGGGGAAAGGACATTACCTTTGCCAACAATGAGGAAACCTGTCCCTGTGCACCTGGATTACCATTGCTACCAGCTTCATGTAAACTCTAGTCCGGAGGACACAAGAGAGACCCAAGCCTCAGGACCCGTGGGCATGCTGGTGCCATGGCTCCAGCCAGATGGATGGGCACACTTTACAAATCTCGGGGCCCACCACACCAAGAGGACAGGGAGGAGCCAACAAATTAATGACCTTACAAAACGCACCCCCAAAGCAACCAACCAATTCAGGAAAAGACACTTCTCAGGGCTCCATTTGTCCTCCCGCATGGGCGGCCCTGCCACCCTGTTCTGTCCCGGCTCAAGCACCCTCCACCCTATCTTGGCCTTCTCAAAAGGGACCTGTCTACAAGAGCAGAGCACTTTCATTCCAAGTCTCTATTGTTCTTGCTCTCTTTCTTACCCTCTGTTTTTCTCTTCTTCCCCCTCCACCTCATGCTCTGTCTGTGGCCTTCTCTCTGTCTCTCTTCTGCTTTATTAAGCCTGCTTTTGTGACTGTTGATTAAATTTTTAATACAGTTATTGTGTTCTTTAGATTCACAATTTTGGTTGGTTTTTATTGATATCTCATTTTCCTCATGCATCACTTGTTCTAATTTTCTTTCATTGTCTATGTTCTGTTTTTGTTTATTAAGCAGTTTTTTGAAAATTACTTTTTATTGAAAACTGCACTGAACACTAAGTGTTCACTTTTACAATAAACAAATACAATAACCGTAACTCACACTAAGACAAAACATGCTTCTGATAGCCATTATTTTTCTGTTTGAGACAATTTTAAAGTTTTTATTTTTTTGGTCACAAAAATAGGAATATACCTATACAAAAGCTCAAAATAGGGCATTTTTTTTAAATGAAAAGGCAATGTTTGACAAAAGACCATGAATAGAACATGTACCTAGTTGATACAAATCTAATAGACTTTGTTAAAGTCAGTCACATCTAATACATCTGAAGTGTGCTTGTATAAATTATAATGTGAAGAAAACAGTACTTTATCAGTGTCTAAAAAAGTTGGTTTGGTCGTAGACAATCTGACAAGTTATCATTAAAAGTGTTTCCTGCGACATAAGGAAATGCAACATTATTCTTTTTGAACCCTTTTAGCTAAAGACTTTCCACTCAATAGAATAGCAGAGGATCTGAAACTGAGAAAATAGATTTGAATACAAAGAGCTTGTGAAACTTAATACTTTCTGTTTGTTTGTTTGTTTTGGCATCATTAGAGGGTTTTAGTGAACTTACAACCAACTTACCCACTCAGTATGCAGTTCAGATGTGACAGAGTTTTTCTGCACAGGAGCCTGTACTGTCTTCAATCCTATGAGTGCAGGTGTGTACCACAGGCAAATAGTTTTCTCCCCATTTTGTAGTAATGTGATCTTCCTATTAGCAAAAAGAGGTAACCAGTCCCTGTACATTGAAGGGACTCAAGTCACAAGATAGGGATTTCCTCTTATTTTTTTTTTAAATTTAATGTTTGAACTCTCGATGCAACATTCTAGAGTAGGGTGTTCAAGACCTGCTGTGCCCAAAGGACTAATGAAGGAAAAAGCTCTATTTGTTCTTTGCAATTTTATGCACATATGAAAAACTTAACACACAATAACAGCAGTTGGTCATTAATAAGTCACATCCTAGTTTTTCAGCTTTTTGGTAAGCAGATGACATCTTCAGTTTTCTAGCTCTTGTAGATTTAACACTACAACATCAATGATGCGTATATTCAGAATCAGTTACAAAGACCGTCAGATTATTTTTCTTAGTTCATCTATTTTTCACCGTCTCTTGGTCTCAAGTGTATCTGAATGATTACCTTCCAGCGTTCTCTGGTATTTTTCGTTGAGGTGCTCTTGATTGTCCCCGTGTTTTGTTGGTTGGTTGGGAAAGGGAACATGGGAAGGATGTGCCACTGTTGGAAGGTTGTGAGTCACTGAGATGCCTCCAGGGATTACCCCTTCTATGGGTGCAGGAAATCTTCCTGGAGCCATGCCCATGATGCCTGATATCTGTATGTTGCACCATTGAGCTCAGGATGAATTGCTTGCTGGTCTATTAGTGGCCAAGGTGCTGATGTGACAAAGAATTCCTTGTTCACACAGTTTCTTAAGCTTTCTGGGATGCCACCTGTGATGGCTCGGCAGATCTCAGTGGCAGCTGCCTCCCTAATCTCCAGCAATCCTGCTTGCTGTTCCAGGCAGTGTGAGGAGTGCAGATGAGATTTAGTGCATCTTTCAATGGAGCCTGAGCAAAGCTAAAGGGCTCCAACTCGTGCACATCCCTTGTATCCTGCCCTCCTTGATGGCCTATGCTAAGGCTTTCTCCTCCACCAGGCCACCATGGGCTGCATTCACAAGGAATGCTCCCTGCCTCATCTGCTTTATGGTAAAGTCATTGATGAGGTGGTGGTTATGTTTGTTGAGATTGAAGTGCAAGGAGACTCAGTCGCTCTGATGCAGCAAATCCACAGGGTGTAGACCCTCTGCATACCCAGGGACCGCTGGATCCTATCCTGCAAGTAGGGTTCAAAAAATAGAATGCTGAATCCGAAGGCCTTGACTTGAACTGCAACAGCCTTCTCTGTGTGACTGAAGCTGTGTGAGGTCCAGTGTCTCCCCATGGAGGTGGGCTACTCCTGAGACCACCTTACAGATCTGCTCCACGTTCTCAACTCGCGTGACCTCCCGCAGTACCTGGTACAGCCACATGTTCCTCTGGTACAGGTTGAGTAGGTCCAGATGGTGGAGTCGGCTGTCTCTTGCACCTCTGCAGACGATATGTTGCACAAAGCAATTCCGAGCTCGCTGGCAGCGTTGATGTCCACGTTGTTGTAACCACTGTCTATCCTCACAATCACTCTCAGGGTCTTGAACTTTTCCAGGTCCTCCCTGGTGAGAGTGATGGTGTGGTACATCATGGCACTCATGGCTTTATTTAGAACCTCCTTGTGGATCTTCTGCATGGACTGTGCATCACAGAAGGCCACGGTGGCCAGGTCCTTCAGAATGGGCATCTTCACAGAGCAGTTGCGGCTGTTCAGGAGTGCCACCAGGGGGCGGGGGTGCAGGGGCTCATTGATAATCTGGGGGCTGATTCCTTCACAAATTCTGTCCAATCGCTTTGTCTTGAATTTGTGCTAATCCACAAAGGCCATACTTTATGGAACTTTTCAACTCTCATATCAAAAGGCCTTTAATAACTTAGGGGAACTCGTAGGAGTCTGCGTGCATGACAGTATGAACCCAATATAAATCTGTCCACAGATTCTATAGTTCACACAATAGGCTATCCGTCTTTTTAAAGGAATACAGCTTCATTGGTTCAAAACCATTTAAGGTGATGAAACCCATTTGCTTGCAACTCAGCCACCATTGCTCAGTCAATCAACGAAACTCACTACGACCCCAGGTCTGGAGTGCCCAGAGTCCACTACTACTGGAGGTGGAGGTGACTCCCCCCTGGTGCAGCCAGGTCCCGTCCCCTGGTCTGAGTGTCAGGGGAGGACTGGGGGCCCACCCCGGTGGTCTCGAGGCTCCTCCCTTGCCTGGGCCCTGCAGACCAGAGGGGCGCTGGCCTCATTAAGCAGTTTTGATAATTATTTTGATTTTTAAAATTATATAATGCAACAACAACAACAACAACAACAAAACAGAACAAACCTACAAATTTTGACCTTTAAAGGTCAACAGAGATTTTTAAAGGTTGGTATTTGTAGATTTATTTTGTTTTTTTTTTTTTCAACTGGGACTTGTTTTCTGCCCTCTCTGTATGCCTTGTAATCTTTTGATGAGATTCAGAAATTTATAAAACAACTGTGTAATGTAGTATGTACAGACTTTCTTACTACAAGATAATACAGCAATCAGTGAGGCTGTTTATTCTGGTGCTTCATTAACAGGGTCTTATATGTGTCTTCTCTGAGCTTGTGTGATTATTTTTAAGGTAAAGGTATTGTTCCCATTATTTTTCAGACACTGTAGTATTTTGCCTCCCCAGTTTATTGTGGTGTTCAATTCTCTGATGCTGTAATTGTTAGACAGGGATCTAGACCTGACATGGCGGCACCACCCAGCATAGCAGGCCCTTTGTTTGAGACTTCCCTTCCTCTTTGAACACACCCGCAGACTTGCATACGTCAGAGGTTCCAGCTGGGCAACCACACTCCCCTATGACCTGCAGCTCACCTGCATTCCACAAGTCCGTAAACAGCAGGTTCAGTTAACAGTTTCCAAAGACCCCTTCCTTGACCCTTACTCGACTCCTGCCCTAGTAGTTTCAAGACCCCCCAGGCCCTGTTTGTACAACCAGCTTCCCTACCTCTCGGGCTATAAAAAGCCCCTACCCTCCTCCCTCAGTGTGACTTCCTCCGTCCGCACCTTTGGACTAAGGAACCTCGCCCGTGAGTCCTAATGAAGGCTATTCTCACTGCCATTTGCCTTGTGTCTTCGTTCCTGGTTCAGCTCCAGCCTCAGTTTACCTTTACATTTGGTGCTGAAACCTGGGAGGAGACCCCTCCGCCGGACCCCTGCCGGGTCGGGCAGGCTCTCCTCTCCCTGAGCCAGGACCTTCTTTCTGAGCTGGGAGCCGTTTCACCAAATCCAAGACTCAATCTGATCACTGCTGGGTAAGTTTTCCCTCGTCCTATAGGCCCCCTCTGGGAAGTCCCTGTCCAAAATGCGTGGCCACGTCAGGGGCTCCCTCCAGTCAACTGTGACCTTGGCACTGGGGACAAGGAGACGTCCAACCTCCCCGGAAGCCGCCGTACCCCGCACTCCACGTGGCAGTAGGAGGACGCTGCCATTGCCTCCGGACTGCCCATCTTAGGACCATGGGAACTACCCAGTCCAAACCAGATCAAAAATCCCCTCTGGGGTGCCTCTTGGCGAATCTCCAGACTTTAAGTCTCAGCCAAGACATAAAACAAAAGCAGCTCATTTTCTTCTGCACAGTCGCATGACTGCAGTATAAATTGGATAATCAGTCTCAGTGGCCTGCAGAAGGCACTCTAGACTTTAACATCCTCATGGATCTGACGAACTTCTGCAAGAGACTAGGCAAATGGCACGAGATACCCTATGTTCAAGCCTTTTGGGACTTGCGTTCTCGCCCAGATCTCTGCGCCCAATGCTCGTTAGCTCAGGTTCTACTGGCAATGTCTCTTCCCTCAAACAAGGAGAGGGATGATTCCTCCTCTTTTTCTGAGCCTCCTGATACCCTATCCCAGCCGCCCTTCCTGTCTCCTGCCCAACCTCCTCCTTACCCTGACCCGCCATTATCCCTATCCTCGTCAATGCCTCCCCTCCCTTCCACCCCTCATGTGCCCTTACCAAACCCGACAGATTCTGTCTCCCCTACCTCCACCTCCTCCCCTTCCTCACCTGTCTCAGCCCATACTGGGTCCAGGACCGACCTCCTGTGTCCCTTGCGAGAGGTGGCAGGCACCAAAGGAGTAGTCTTGAGTCCATGTGCCGTTTTCATTGGCAGATTTGTCTAAGGTTGAGGAGCGTGCAGGCTCCTTTTTGGCCAATCCTACTCATTATATCAAAGAGTTCAGGTATCTATGCTAGGCATATGATCTCACTGGGCATGAACTCCATGTCGTTATGACCTCAACCCTGTCTCCTGAGGAGCAGGAGTGCATCCTAGTGGCAGCCAGGCAGCACGCTAACCAGGTTCATTTAACTGACCCCGCCATGCCAGTCGGCACCGAGGCAGTGCCCTCCGCTGAGCCCGACTGGGACTACCAGGTAGGACAGGCAGGTCGCCACTGCCGAGACATGATGGTTCGTGTCTTCTTGCCAGCATGCAGGCAGCCTCTAACAAATCAGTCAACTTTAACAAACTAGAAGAGGTAGTCCAAGGCGCAGATGAAAATACGGCCGTTTTTCTCAGCCGGCTGACCGAGGCACTTATTCAGTACACCCGCCTTGACCTTGCCTCCCCCACAAGAGGAACCGTCTTGGCCTCATATTTCGTTTCTCAGTCGGCCCCTGATATCCAAAAAAAATTTAAAAAGGTGGAAGAAGGCCCTCAAACCCCCATTCAGGATTTAGTCAAACTGGCCTTCAAGGTCTACAACTCCAGGGAGGAAGCAGCTGAGGCCCAATGACAGGCCAGTCTAAAACAGAAGGTACAACTCCAAACCCAGGCCTTGGTAGCAGCCCTGAGGCCGGCCAGCTCCAGGAGCTCCCAGAAAAGAGGTACTACCTGAGCGCCACCTGGTGCCTGCTTCAAGTGCGGCAATGATGGCCACTGGGCCAGGTAGTGCCCTAACCCAAAGGAGCCAACTCGCCCCTGTCCGAACTGTCGACATATGGGCCACTGGAAGTCAGACTGCCCTGACCTAAGGACGGTCGCTGCGCCTCCACGTGACGACCCTCCTCCAGGTATTAGAGGCGCCTTCCAGCTCCTCGACACTGACGAAGATTGAAGAGGCCCAGACTCAGGGACCCCTCTCACTCTTGCAGAGCCCAGGGTCATGCTCCAGGTAGTGGGTAATGCCGACTAGTTCCTGCCAACTCACCATGTAATACTCCTATCCTGCCTGTACAGAAAAGCTCTGGGGCCTATCACTTTGTACAGGACCTATGCCTCATCAATGAAGCAGTAGTCCCTACCTTTCCAGTTGTTCCTAATCCATATCCTTCCTTATGGACACGGAGGCTACCTACTCTGTTTTGCCTTCCTTCAGTGGCCCCAGCCACCCCCCCACTGTCACAGTCATGGGAATTGACGGCACTCCCTCCACCTACCGCCAGACTCCTCCTCTGTCTTGCCGCCTGGATGGCTCCCTCTTCTCGCACTCATTTCTTATCATTCCTTCGTGCCCAGTCCCCTTGTTAAGACAATATTTCCTCTCCAAGCTAGGGGCCTCAGTTCACTTCCGACCCAACCCCTCCCCACACCTCGCGTTCCTCTTCCCCCTTCTCTCACCTGACAAACCCTGCCAGGCTGATCCCCACTCCCGTTTCCAGTCCCCTTAACCCTAAGGTGTGGGACACCTCCACCCCAATCATTGCCCAACACCACACTCCGGTCCACATCCGGTTAAAAGACCCTTCCAAGTTCCCCCTCTAGACCCCAGTTCCCTATCTCCCTTGAACACCAACAAGGACTAAAACCCATCATTACACACCTGCTCTGGCAGCACGTTCTAGTTCCTGCCAACTCACCATGTAATACTCCTATCCTGCCTGTACGGAAAAGCTCTGGGGCCTATCACTTTGTACAGGACCTATGCCTCATCAATGAAGCAGTAGTCCCTACCTTTCCAGTTGTTCCTAATCCATATGCACTCCTCTCGCGCGTTCCCCCTGACACCACTCATTTCACTGTCCTTGACCTGAAGGATGCCTTCTTTACCATCCCTCTACACCTAGACTCCACTTTCTGTTTGCCTTCACATGGGAGCACCCAGACACTCATGTTCCTTCCCAGCTGACCTGGACTGTCTTGCCTCAAGAGTTCTGAGATAGCCCCCATTTTTTCGGACAGGCACTGGCACGGGACATCTTCCTCTGTCCCCTAACCCATAGCACCCTTCTACAATACGTAGATGATCTATTACTATGTAGTCCTTCCTGGGAGTGCTCCCTTGCAGACACTGCTACACTTTTAAATTTTCTAGGCGACTGAGGTTATCAGGTTACCCCGACTAAGGCTCAACTTTGCACCACTACTGTCACCTACCTAGGTATACTCCTCACACCCACTACGAAAAGCCTCACGGCAGATGGAATGAGCCTCATCAAAACTCTCCAGCCTCCTCAGGATGCAGAAGAGATCTTGTCCTTCCTAGGACTGGTAGGGTATTTCAGGCATTGGATTCCCACCTTCGGGGTCTTAGCCAAGCCCCTCTACCAGGCTGCCAAGGAGATACCCACTGGACCACTGTCCGACCCCTCCTTGGTTGCCAACTCTTTCAAGAAGCTTCAGGACTGTCTCCTTTCTGCCCCTGCTCTCTCTCTCCCCAACCCCCTTTGGCCCTTTCATCTATTCACTGAGGAGTGCCAGAAGGTAGCTACTGGGCTCCTAGCCCAGCCGGTTGGATCCACATACCAGGCTGTGGCCTATCTCTCCAAGCAGTTAGATCCCACAGTCCAGGGCTGGCAACCTTGTCTGCGAGCCCTGGCCGCTGCCACAGAACTTACCCAAGACGCCCTCAAGCTTACCCTAGGGCATCCTCTCAGTCTATTATTCTCGCCGACTGTCAGATCTCATTACACACAAGTGTCTCAGCCATCTCACCCCGTCCCAGCTTCAACAGTTACACCTGCTATTCATTGAGAACCCTCACATCACTCTCACCACCTCACCCCTTCTAAATCCTGCTACCCCCTTGCCCACTCTAGGATATGGTTCCACCACCGCACATTCCTGCCCAGAAGTTCTCACCAACCTGCCACCTGCTCGCCTCGGTCTTTCTGAACAGCCGTTAGAACATCCAGACCGTACCCTGTTCGTAGATGGGAGTTTTGTCTTAACCCCCAATGGATGCCAACAGGCAGCATACACTGTCGTAACAGCAACCCAAATGGTTGAAACCGGGCCCTTGCCGCTAGGCACCACCTCCCAGAAGGCTGAACTCATTGCCCTTACTCGTGCCTTACTTCTTTCCTAAGGGCAGAGGGTTAATATCTATACAGACTCTAAATATGCTTACCTTATTGCACATACTCACTCTATTCTCTGGGAAGAGCGCGGGTTTCTTACCACCAAAGGGACTTCAGTAGTCAATGGACCACATATAAAGAGGTCATTTGATGCTCTCCAGGCCTGCAAAGAGGTAGCCATCATCCACTGCAAAAGCCACCAGCATTCTAAGGACCCTGTGTCACAAGGTAACAGCCTAGCTGACTCCACTGCACGGGCCACTGCCCTCACTTCCTCCCCTCCCCGAGCGCCTTTACTCTTTCTTTTCCCCACATATTCCCCCGACTACTCTTCCCAGGAACTTCAAACTCTGATGGCCCACCCCAGTGTTACCCAAAACAAGGATGGGCGGGTGTTCATTGACAGCTGAATAGCACTCATTCAGACTCAGGCAGTACATATACTGACCGACATACACCACTCTCTCCACATAGGACCCAGGGCTATGTATAACTTCCTAGAACCCATCTTTCGCCTTCCCTCACTGCAGGCCCAAATTAAGAAAGTACATCAGCAATGTGACACCTGTTGGGCCACTAAACCCCAAGGTAGGCTCAGACACCCAGGACCTACTCATCAGCTAAGAGGCCACCAGCCAGGAGAAGACTGGCAACTTGATTTTACCCACATGCCCCAACATAAAAAATTTCGCTACCTCAGGATGGATTGAGGCTTTCCCCACCCCTTGAGAGACAGCAGAAGTCGCGGCAACTATTCTTCTAGAGCACATCGTCCCCAGATTCAGTCTCCCCCGAACCATCCAATCAGACAATGGTCCGGCTTTCATTTCCAAACTCACCCAGCAGGTGGCAGCCGCACTCCAGATTACCTGGAAGCTCCACATTCCCTACCATCCACAGTCTTCTGGTAAGGTAGAATGCACAAACGGCCTCCTTAAACTGCATCTAACCAAACTCTCTCTAGAAACCTGCCTCTCATGGATAACTCTCCTTCCCTTGGCTCTTACTCATCTCAGGGCAGCTCCACAGGCCCCCACAGGGCTCAGCCCTTTTGAGCTGCTGTATGGACGCCCATTCCTCTTCCAGGAGCTGCCAGCCCTCTCCCCTCCCTTAGGCTCCTACCTTCCTTACTTAACCCTCCTTCGTGAGCTTCTAAGAAAATACGCGGACTGGTGTCTCCCCACACCCTCTTCCCTAAACCCTAAAAATCGCACTGTTGTAGCACCAGGAGACCTGGTACTGGTCAAGCAGCTGCAGCCCTGAGCCTTATCTCCCCGGTGGGAAGGACCATACACTGTAATCCTTACCACGCCCACTGCTGCCAAGTTCCTCAGCCTTCCCTCCTGGTATCATCTGTCCCAGCTGAAAAAGGCACTCACCCAGCATGATTCTAGGTGGATGGCTCAGGCTGTTGCCCCTACTAAACTATGACTTACGCGTGCCAGTAATGACCGTCTGCCTAACCTTCCTCAGCAATCCAGTTTTCCTGAGCCTAGGTAAGACTCCTGCCCAAACTCCCCCTGTCAACCCATTCCGCTGGAGATTCTGTCAGAGACCTAGACCCAAAACAATCACATAGGTTCCCACATCTTAGCCACAGTTGAGTGCCAGCCCCAAGAGTGCCAGAGTCAAGTTACGTTTAACTTCTCCGCCTTTAACAGTTGCCGTGACTGGTAGAACCCGGTCATATGCTTTCTCTGTGATCAGGTAGAATATAACTCTCTCAATTACTGGGTAGAAACCAGTGGCAGGTGTCCATATCATTATTGTAGCATGCATTTTACTTACCTTGACATGTCATACACCAAGTGGCAGCAACCGGCATCAACAGTTTGGTTAGTCAGATCATACGGAAAAGGAGAAGTGCCTACATTTTTCCTTACCATTCCTGACCCGTGGGACCCATGGTGGGCATCAGGTATAGAGGCTCGCCTTTACCGACACAGCTGTGAGTCTTATTCCGTAGCCCAACTCAAGATTTATAGAGCCTACGTCAGGGTCACAAGCAGCCTTGTCAGCCTGGCCTCCGACGTCAAACAATAAGAAGATGTCATCTCAGCTCTAGCCAACCCAGACAACACAGCCAACTCAGACAACAAGCCTCAGGGCAGCGGTAACCCTTTTTCTTGGCTAACCCTAGTCAGAGAAGGGGCCCAGGTAGTACATATGGTCAGAGTGCACAATATCTTCCGTTGTTTCTTGTGTGCAGCATTAAATAAGCCCCCACTGGTTGTGGTACCTTTACCTAGCCCTTTTAACTCCTCTAACATAACCCCCTCCTTTCCCCTTCCCAGCCGAACCCTGGGGGAAGTTCCTTTGTTCCAAGACCCACTTAGACAGCAACTCCCCTTTTGCTACTCCACCCCTACTGCTTCCTGGTGCAATTGGACAGGATCGGCGCCTCCAAATCTCACTACCCCCCCAGGTGGGTATTTTTGGTGCAACTCCACCCTGTCAAAAACTCTCAAGGCTTCCAACACTACCCTATGCTTTCCCATCTCCCTAGTCCCCAGCCTCACTCTGTACAGTGAAGCTGAGCTATCCTCTCTTCTGTCCCTTGCCCATCCCCGCCAGGCAAGGGCAGTATTCCTTCCGCTAATGATTGGAGTCTCTTTAGCCGCATCCCTCGTGGCCTCTGGCCTTGGAACTGGAGCCTTAACTCATTCTGTCCGATCCTCTGAAGACCTTACAGCCCGATTACAGGTAGCAATCGAAGCTTTGGCAGAATCCCTGGCTTCCCTCCAACGACAGATCACCTCAGTTGCCCAGGTGGCAGCCCAGAATCACAGGGCACTCGACTGCCTTACGGCTGACAAAGGCAGGACCTGGATGTTCCTTAATGAAGAATGCTGCTACTATATCAATGAGTCAGGACTAGTAGAAACCAACCTCCTCACTCTAGAAAAAATCCAAGAAGGACTCCACAAAAAAAACCTCAGGATTAGAGTCCCCACTTGGGTGGTGGCAGTCATCCATGGCCGGCTGAGTCCTACCCTTCCTAAGCCCCTTACTAATCATTGGCTTCTTACTACTCATAGCTCCCTGTATCCTCCGCTTCATCCAGGACTGCATGAAAGAAGTCTTCCAGGTCACTTTCAATCAGATGCGGCTCCACCCCTATACCCGAGTTCCGACCTCTGAAGAACCCCAGGACGACCCATACCAGCGGGAAGCAGCCAGATGAACATGTTGCCCCTTTTTTCTTATTAGGAAGAGGTCAGAATGTTAGGCAGGGATCTAGACCCGACATGGCGGCGCCAGCCGGCGTAGCAGGCCCTTTGTCCGAGACTTCCCTTCCTCTTTGAACACACCCGCAAACTTGCATACGTCAGAGGTTCCGGCTGGGCAACCACACTCCCCTATGACCTGCAGCTCACCTGCATTCCACAAGTTCGTAAACAGCAGTGTCAGTTAGACCCCTTGCTCGACTCCTGCCCTAGTAGTTTCAAGACCCCCCAGGCCCTGTTTGTACAACCAGCTTCCCTACCTCTCGGGCTATAAAAAGCCCCTACCCTCCTCCCTCAGCTCAACTTCCTCAGTCTGCACCTTGGGACTGAGAAGCCTCGCCCGTGAGTCCTAATAAAGGCTATTCTCACTGCCATTTGCCTTGTGTCTTCGTTCCCGGTTCAGCTCCAGCCTGTTTACCTTTACAGTAATAAGCATACAACTTCTTTTCTCAGCAGTCATAAATTGTCATTCTCATTACTCTGTCATTTCCTTTAGCACTCCCTGTTAGGGAGACAGAATCTGGCCATTAGGCAGTAATCCAAAAAGCCAAAACTTTGAACATAGGTTCCACTGTTCTCATTCTATACTGAGGAAGATACTAAAAGTTGGATGTTTTCTCTTGAGCCTAATTGCTGTTCTGGGAAGGAAGAAGGGATGTGGTGAATATAATCCAGACCTGGTTACCTTCTACAACAAGGTTTTCCAACATGCCCTATTTTGTTGTTATTGTTCTGTTTTGTTTTAGGCATTCAGCAGCCTGGAATCATGGTTTTTAGGTTCTGTCTCTAGTGATAAGTGGAAAAGAGGAATGAGGAAGGGACTTACTGGCTCAACTGGAAATGGAAACTAAGAATTCATGACTGTGTGCTCTCCCTTGGATGCCCCTGTTCTACATTAAAGGAAATATCTTTGAAATTTAAAAAGATAAGGAATAATAGGCATAAACCCCAATAGGAAAGAATGAAGAAATAACAAAGGTTAGAGGTGCAAAGGCAAAAGAGGAAACTTTAAAAATGTGGTGTGGGAAATTCTGTTCCAATTGGTTCTGGAAAATCCTAGATTTTCTTCTTTTGCTGCCAAGAAAGCAGACAGAAATTTTCTCCCCTATGCTTATTATGCTTTTAAATCTTCTAAAACTATTTTTGTGCCTCTATTAACATTCCAGGGCATTCACACTGAGAGCCAAAGTCCTCCTCTTCCTTTTGTTATTCCTGTGAAGACCTTGTGGTCTGAGTGCTTTTCCATTGTTTTGGGGGATCTGGAGAAATCTGCACATTTTAGGAGACTTCTATATTAAGCTATTTTGTAAACATTTGTGCCTCCTGTCAGAAGTTTGTGAGAGTAAAAGCGTAGACATTGCGGTTTGGTTCGCCTATTTCATAAACACCAAGGGCAAATGTTTCTGGTTTACAATTTTCAGTCCTATGATTTCAAATGTGATTCTACAAAAAAATCTGACAAAAATTTTATCAGAGCCCAAAGCACCTCAGCACATATGAAAAAGTTGTGTCTTCTATTTCACGTTATTCTTTTTTTCATCTCTGCTTATATCGGTCAAAAGATTTCCTTTTTCTTAGTAGGAACTAACTTAGAAATTTGAACTCTGTATACAAAGTGCCTCTCATTTGGAATAGTTTATTGTATCTACTCACCTTAAAGAATTTTTAAATATCTTAATGCCATAAAAAACTTAGAAACTTACCTGGAATAGAATAAATTCTCAATTGTTACATTATTTCTTAATAAGTTATTTTAATAATCATATATAAAGCTTAGTGGGACTGTGATCTGTATGTTTTCACCTTCCAATCTTTGTGTATGCCAAATTAGCATGTAGTTTTATCTTCATGAGTTTCGAAATAGCATGTTGAATTTATATGTTACATAAAAAGTGAATTAGATACTTTGTATCCACCTCACATTAATAAAAGTTTTGATTTGTGTGTCTAAGTTTACTGCATAGAAAAATTTATCATTAGTGTTTCCATTTACTTTCCTCAACAGGTATCTGAATGATAGTATACTTTATTTCTAATTGCTTATTATATATTAGTGTTTCATGCCATATTTTACAATATTCATATTGCTCCCATATTTTAAACTGTAAGGCTTTTCTTTGCTTTTAAAATAATAAATTAGGTCAGATGCGATGGCTCATGCCTGTAAACCCAGCACTTTGGGAAGCTGGGGTGGGTGGATCGCGAGGTCAGGAGTTTGAGACCAGCCTGACCAACATGGTGAAACCCCATCTCTACTACAAATACAAAAATTGGCTGGGCACGGTGGTACACGCCTGTAATCCCAACTACTCAGGAAGCTGAGACAGGAGGACCCAGGAGGCAGAGGTTTCAGTGAGCCAAGATTATGCCACTGCACTCCAGCATGGGCAACATTTTGTATAAAAAGAGGAGCACTATATGAAGAACATAATTAAAAAGTCTCTCTAATATCATGGAAATCTTTATTAAATTTTTCTAGTAAATGCTCTGTATGGAAGATTATAATGCATTTATTGTGAAATTTTGTTACTCTAACCGTATGCTAATAATTCAAAATCTGCTCTTTATAGGTACTCAGTTATGGTTGAACATTGTAGTTATCTAGAAAAATTATTCTTCAGTTGTATCTTTTGTTTATTCAGTATTTCACTGGTTAATGTTTATTTAATTTTGTTTCACTTTTTTCTTTTTTTGTTCTTTACTCTTTTCTTTTCCTTTCTTTTTTTAATTTATTATTATTATTATACTTTAAGTTCTAGGGTACATGTGCATAACATGCAGGTTTGTTACATATGTATACTTGTGGCATGTTGGTGTGCTGCACCCATCAACTCGTCAGCACCCATCAACTCATCATTTACATCAGGTATAACTCCTAATGCAATCCCTCCCCCCTCCCCCCTCCCCGTGATAGGCCCCGGTGTGTGATGTTCCCTTTCCTGAGTCCAAGTGATCTCATTGTTCAGTTCCCACCTATGAGTGAGAACATGCGGTGTTTGGTTTTCTGTTCTTGTGATAGTTTGCTAAGAATGATAGTTTCCAGCTGCATCCATGTCCCTACAAAGGACACAAACTCATCCATTTTTATGGCTACATAGTATTCCATGGTGTATATGTGCCACGTTTTCTTAATCCAGTCTGTCACTGATGGACATTTGGGGTTGATTCCAAGTCTTTGCTATTGTAAATAGTGCCGCAATAAACATACGTGTGCATGTGTCTTTATAGCAGCATGATTTATGATCCTTTGGGTATATACCCAGTAATGGGATGGCTGAGTCATATGTTTCACTGTTTTATATTTCTGTATTTCCTTGTTAGGATAGGCTGCTTTGCATCATTTGTGTTTTTAGTTTTTGTGTATGTATTAGAATTTTTATGACTATGTTCAACTCTGTACCCTTTAAGAAAGTGTAGAAAAAAAGTCAAGTATTAATCAACCATATGCCTATTGCCAATATAATTCTCGGTTTGCCTGTATAAACATTAATCACACTTTGTTTATGACTTGTGTATTTGTTTTATTAGTTGGTAGTCAATTATTTTTTAATCCTCTCTGGGTGAGTAGTTGTGGAAATTGTTCTAATTTCCACATCTATGTATTAATGAATTCATATTGCTTTTGTGTGAGAAACACTTCAGTGATTTGAAGATAATTATTTTTTGACCTCTGAACTTTTTATTGGCCTCCTGCTCCCCAACAATGTCTCAAAACTTCAGTGTCCTTGGTCTCAGACACCACTTTGCCGTCCGCTATCCTGCGGGCAGTGATCTTTTGGATGGTTTGCAGGTATTTGCTGTCCAGGGTATCACCAAGATTGAAGTCCTCCCCATCTTCTAGCAGGCGACATTAGGAGGTGATATCAACTTCCAACTTCACCTTGATGTTCCACAGGGCCTAGTGCTCCTGGGCCTGGTTCCCTTCTGCCTGAGTCTGTGTCAGCTCTCACTCCAGGTATGGCAGGACCCTGTTGAGTTGTTCCATCTGCATCTACCTCCCTCAGGCTGTTCTCCAAGCTGACCTTCAGATTTCTCATTAAGTCCAGGTCGATCTTCAAGGACTGGACTGTACATCTCAGCTCCTTCAGAGTCATCTCAGCAGCTCCAATCTCAGCGGCCTGCGTGGTGACTATTGTGGTGCTCTCCTCAATCTGCTGGCACCAGTAAGTGTCCAGCTCCTCTTAGTTCTTCTGAGCCATCTCGTCATATTGGGCCTTGATGTCTGCCATGATCTTGTCAAGGTCCTGAGATTTGGGAACATCTACCTCCATGGTCAACCAAGAGCTGGAATCAGGTCTTGTAGACTGTTAACTTCCTCCTCATGGTTCTTCATGAAGAGCAGCTCTTGCTTGTGGACCTCGATCTCTGTCTCCAGCAGCATCTGACTGACACTGGTGTCATCAGTGACCTTGGAGATCCCATGGATATTGCTTTCCACAGACTGGCACATGGTCATCTCTGGCTCACACTTTGAAGTCATCAGCAGCAAGACGGGCATTGTCAATCTGCAGAATGATGTGGGCACTGTCCACAGAATTTGCAAATTCTGAGCTCTCAGGTCTTCGATGGTTTTGAAGTAATGTCTTTAGTCTCTGATCTGGTGTCCCTTCTTCTACAGGTGCTCCCGGATTTTGCTCCCAGCTTCCAGTTCTCACTCTCCAGACTCCTCAATCTGTCCAGGCAGGAGGCCAGGGCTTGCATGGTTTCGCTTTCATTCTGGATGTCCCCTTTACCTGCCAGACCCCTGGCAATCCCTGTGGCCAGGCCCTCAGGACCCAAGCTGCCCCAGGAGCTGGTGTAATGGGACACAGAGATCCGGGATCCCCAGCCTCCAACGCCTGCATAGACGCTGGCAGTGCTGCTGACCTGCTGGGCACTTTAGTTGGGCAACTGGACAGAGCCCAGGGACCGGTAGTTGGTGGAGAAGGTGCGGAGTGAGTGGTGAAGCTCATGCTGTCTGGGGAGGAAGCGAGAGAACAGGACTCAGGTTTGCAGAGAAGCAGAAGGTAATTATTGAAATACTTTATAACTCTATCTCTACTTAGATATTGTTTTTTGCATTGTTATAAGAAAGACATAAATTAACAGTTATTTACAATTTTACAATAATTTACAATGACAATAATTATATAGTTTAGGTATGTTAAGCATATCGGCATTATGTGACATATCTCTAGAATATTTTTATCTTACAAAACTAAAACTCAGTACACCTGAAACAACTGCTCATGTTCTCCTTTGTTCATCCCTTTACAAATGCCGTCTTATTCTGTTTCTAAGGGTGTTACTACTTTAGATATTTTGTACATGTGGATTCACACAGTATCTGTCTTGTATCTGGCTTATTTTATTTAGCATAATGTCATCAAGATTGTATTTTTATTGTAGATAATAGGTTTTCTGCTTTTCAAAAACGGAGTAACATTATATTATTTCGGTATTCCAAATTGTATTCATTCATTCATTTGTTGGGGGAAGTATGGGTTGCTTTGACCTATTGATTTTTGTAAATAAAGCTGCAATACATATGTGAGAGTTTACATCTTTTTTGCATTCTGTCTTATTGGTCTAGTTGTCTATCTTTGTGCCAGTAACTAACTACTTTGACTACTGTAGATTTATAACATGTTTTAACATCAGGAATTGTAATATTTCTAACAGTTTTTCTTTTTTCTCTTTTTGAAAATTGTAGAGTTCTTTGTGGTCCCCTGAAATTCCATATACATTTGGAAGTTACATTTTCTGTTTCTGTCAAAAATAAAATTAAGAATTTCATAGGGATTGCATTAAATCTGTAGGTCACTTTGGACAGTAGAGACATGTTCAAAATATTAATTTTTCTAACTGTTGAACAAAAGTATGTTCAAGAGTGAATTGTTTTTCATGTATTTGTAAATTGTATGAATTTCCTTCTGTTACTGATTTCTAGTTTTAATCTTTTTGGTCAGAAATTATAGTCTGTAACATTCCATTTAAAAAAAAATCTGATAAAATTTTTTTTTTGGCCTAATAGGTTTTCTTTTTTTAGGAGAATATTTTATGAGCTATTGAGAAGACTGTGAGTTTTGTTGTTGTGTGAAGTGTTCTCTATGCATCTGTTACATTACATTGCTTTATGGTATTTTCATGTTCTCTGTTTTTTAATATTCCATCTGACTTTATTATAAATTACAGAGGTGGTGTATTATAGTATTCTACTCTTAGTATATTACTGTCCTTTGCTTATATTCTGTCAAGATATTATGGATATATTTGAAAATCCTCATGTGAGGTGCATATATATATGTGTGCGTATACACAATTATATAAATATATATACATACACAATTATATATATGTTTGTGTATATATATACACACACACACACACATATGTCATAGGTTTCCAGGTTTATTCATAGTTTTTTCCAGTGAATAAACCCTTTTATTATTATTTTGTCCTTTGTCTTCTTTGACAGTTTGAGTTTTAGTACATTTTATAAACTAAGACAGCTTTTTATTTATAATGTATTTTGCATAATATAATTGTGATATACTGTGTCCTCATTTGGTTACCAATTGCATAAAATTTTTTGATACATCTTGCCACTTTTAGTCTGTTTTTGTTATTATATAGCATGATGGCTCATATCTGTAATCCTAGCAGTTTAGGAGATGGGGGTGGGAGCCTAGGAGTTTGAGACCAGCCTGGGAACAAAGCTATACTCTGTCTCTAAAATAAATAAATAAAGTGAGTCTCCTGTAGACAGGATGTAGTTGGATTTTCTTTCTTTCTAATCTCTGTACTCAATTTATGACTATTGGTCAAGAAGGTTAGTTTGTGAGTAGTTAAGTAATTTCCTGAATTTGAAGGAATTACTTTTGACACTTTGTGGAGGAAAAGTTAAATATTAAATTTGAACTCATTTGAACATGGAAACAAACAATGGTCACCAAGTCCCAGAACAGGTTGTGTGAGCCCCTTGAGGCATTAATCCAGTGTTGTTTCAGAGAAATCTCTATTTCAATCTATTCCTATACGTTAGTTATTGAAAAACAGTAGGCAATCTCAAAAAACAAGTTGACCTTTTTGTGTTCCTTGAGTCCAGTCATGAAGAGCCTGGGTGACTGGACCTCATGCCAAACAGCTCATTACAAAAGGAGCTAGGGTCCCAGACTATGCCTAAGCTTTGTGAGACCGCTCTTCATCTGAACATGGATGAGTGGCCGACTCTGGAGTCCAGGCTGTCCCAATCTGGTGGTGAATCCTCCACAGTCTGGTGAGTGTAAAAAAAAAAAAAAAAAAAAAAAAAAAATATATATATATATATATATATATATATACACACACATATATATATATATATATAATATATAGATCTTTTCCTTTCTCCTCTTCCAATTACAATTTACTTATTATGTCTGCATTGCCATTTACATGGGATAAAATTTGTTTACCCTTAAAGGTATTGTGTGTGCGTCTTTTCTTCTCCCCTCACAAGTTTCCCACAGAGAACATTTTTGGCATCACAAACAGGATATGAAAGCCAAAGCATGCTATTTTTCAGCTACAGGGACCAGAGTGGGACTTTGGGAACTTCCCATGTCCTGGGATGGGAAGTCCTCCAGTTCTCCCCATTGACCATTGAGTAGTCCAAGGGAACTGACCTTTGTGAGAATTGGGAATCTAAATTAGTTCATTTTGAACCATTGGCTGTATGTGAGGTGCTGCAGGGAATTCCAGTTGGTAAAGGGGATGCTGAGGGAGTTTACCAGCATGGATGGTGTTTGCTAACTGCTTATAAGTTAATGTGTCAAGATAGGGACTGGTTGCTAAAAGAGAAATGTAAGCTGGAAAAAGAAGATGCTAATCTACTTCCAAACTGGGCCTAGCCCAATGCCAGGCCTATATCTTGACTGATCAGGCTCAAAGCTATGGGTCTGTTGCTGAGAAAAGCAGCTGTCTGAACGACCCAGTCAGGGTAAAACTGAAGCACTACTCAGCCGGGGCTTGGAGCGTGTAAAAATCCAGCTCCTATCTCAAGAATGGGAAATTAATCCTAGTAAAATTCAAGGACCTGCACAAAGTACTATTTCTTGACATCCTATAAAATGCAGGGGAATAGTCCATTTTACCAAAGGCTATGGCTAAAATACTAGAATTTGCAAATCCTACACCTGAAAGAGGAGGCCAATAAATTTATTTGCTTGTTTGAATTCTGGAGACATTATGATCCTCAGTTGGGTAACATTTTACAACCTCTGTATGCAGTCACTAGAAAATGCTATGGCTTTCACTGGGGAAAGAAAGAGAATATGGCTTTTGAACAAGCTAAACAAGTGGTGCAAATGGCCCTGGATCTATTGCCTATATGGGATGGGCCAGTAGAACTGCAAGTAACTGTCCTAGATCAACAAGCTAATTGGAGCCTTAGGTAGAAACAAGATGGGAAGAGGGTATCTTTTGAGTTTTGTACCCGAAAGCTGCCAGAGGCCGGCAAAGCTTATACCCCTTTCAAAAATCAACTGTTAGCTTGCTATTGGGCTTTGCTGGAAATGGAGTACTTCTGCTTCAACCATGATGTCTTTATGATTATGACTTGGGTCATGAGTTCCCCCAAAACTCACTGGTTCTGATGAAGGAAGCAGTGGGAGCAACCGGCTGGCTGAACTGGTAGCCCTCCTCCAGGAAATTCAGGAGGAGACCAGAGGGATTAGTCACTCATATGCAACTGTTGGTCAGTAGCAAATGGTCTTACTACCTGGATGCTCCAATGGTAAAGAAACAAATGGTGAATTGGGAATAAAGAGGTTTGGGGAAAACAATATTGGTAAGATATCTGAATCCTAACACACCCTACCAATATCACTCTTTTCCATGTTGATGCTCATATGTCTCTGCTTTCCCTTGACAGACTATTTAATCAGCAGGCAGATCAACAGGCCAAAATTTCCACCGTAACTGTAAACTTGAATGTGGATGAATGGATTACAGTACGTTCAAGCCTTGCAATGAGAGGCATCATAAGGTATGATGGTACAATTGATAGTGATTACCGGGGAGAGTTAAAGGTCATTTTATGCAATACCACTCCAGATTCTTTTGTTACAAAATCACAGATGCAGGCCAGGCACGATGGCTCACACCAGTAATCCCAGCACTTTGGGAGGCCAAGGTGGGTGGATCACGAGATCAGGAGTTCAAGACCAGCCTGGCCAACATGGTAAAATCCCGTCACTACTTAAAAAAAAAAAAAAAAAATACAAAAACAAAAATTAGCCGGGCATGGTGGTGGGCACCTGTAATCCCAGCTACTCGGGAGGCTGAGGCAGGTGAACTGCTTGAAACCAGAAGGCGGGGGTTAGAGTGAGCCAACATCATGCCGCTGCACTCCAGCCTAGGCAACAACAGTGAAATTCAGTGTCAAAAAACAAACAGACGACCACCCCTCACAAAAGCCGATGCGGGTTGCTCAATTTTTGGTGGTACCTTATCAACAGTTAATCCCCGAGGAAATTTCTGCCCCAGTAGAAATAACACACAGAACTGGAAAATTCAGTTACACCAAAGTGGGCAACTTAAATCCTGGAGCCAAAATGTGGATACAGTGTAAGGCTGGTGACATAGCTATGGGAGCAGAAAATGAAGCCATAGTACAATTTCCTAGAGATGAAAAACAATGTCATGTTCCCCTCCATTTTTGTTAGTACAGAGAATAACCTGTCTGCTAGTAATCAGTACCTGGGTCACTATGTCTGAGGCTAATAATGAGTTCATCAGCTATGTAGCCACCGCTGCAACAGTAGCCAAGCACATTCAGTGTTGGCTATGCCCTGAGTTGCCAGAGGCCACTGGGAATTGGCTACCTTGGAGAATCGTCCCTGTTAACATTTCTTAATGGATATGCTGATACCAATGTAGGTGGGATAATAACATTTGTAATCCAAACTGGACTTCTTTTTTTTTTTTTTTTTTATTATACTTTAAGTTCTAGGGTACATGTGCATAACGTGCAGGTTTGTTACATATGTATACTTATGCCATGTTGGTGTGCTGCACCCATCAACTCGTCAGCACCCATCAATTCATCATTTATATCATGTATAACTCCCCAATGGGCTTCTTTTAACCAAACCAAACAGTCTATTTTTGCCCAAGCCCAAATGAAACACAGCACTTTGTTACTAAATTACACATTACAGTAATACAATTATAGTAGAACTCTTTCTATTCCCTGGGGGAGGGGCCCTCTGGGTATGCAGATTCTATGGGTGGTGATACCTGCCTCCGCATTGGATGGGGAGATACATGTGAAGGTGGTCATTAATTCCATTCACCATTTGGGATAATATTTCCCTCCCCAGTAATCTAGATGCTTACAAACATTGGAGTTGCCAATGCTCCAGATTCCCTGATTGTGGTACCCTATCACAGTATTCTCCCCTGCCACTGGTAAAATCCTGCTTCAGCAACAAATTAAAATATTAAGTTTACATGTAGAAAAAGCCCTTAATGATAGCAGCACTGAACTTATATTGTTATCAGATGAATTTGCTCAGCTGCGTACTGTTATGTTGCAAAATTAAATGGCATCAGATATGCTTGTGTGTATATCTCTTTTTTTTATGGCATCCTGATCTTTATTTTTATTATTATGATACTTTAAGTTCTAGGGTACATGTGCATAACATGCAGATTTGTTACATATGTATACTTTTGCCATGTTGGTGTGCTGCACCCATCAACTCGTCAGCACCCATCAACTTGTCATTTACATCAGGTACAACTCCCAGTGCAATCCCTCCCCCCTTCCCCCCTCCCCATAGTAAGCCCCGGTGTGTGACGTTCCCCTTCCCGAGTCCAAGTGATCTCATTGTTCAGTTCCCACCTATGAGTGAGAACATGCGGTGTTTGGTTTTCTGTTCTTGCGATAGTTTGCTGAGAATGATGGTTTCCAGCTGCATCCATGTCCCTACAAAGGACACAAACTCATCCTTTTTTATGGCGCTTATGTGTATATCTCTGACAATTCTCACAATACTACTCTTTTTGCAAAGCCATGGTGAGTGTGTTTTTTAAAAATTAACTATGCTTTTAATCCTCCTGTGCTTACCCTGTATCTGTAATCTATATCAGTTATGCCTTCCCCATGTATCTGTAAGTGTATTTTTCTATAATCGAGTATGAAATTGAGGCCAAATGTGGAGGAAAAGTCAAATATTAAATTTGAGCTCAATTGAACATGGACACAAACAATGATCACCAAGTCACGAACAGGTTGTGTGAGCCCCTGGAGGCGTTCATCCAGGGCTGTTTCAGAGAAATCTCTATTTCAATCTATTCCTATATGTTAGTTATTGAAAAACAATAGACAATCACAAAAAACAAGTTGACCTTTTTGTGTTCTTTGAGCCCAGTCATGAAGGGCCCCTGTGACTGGACCTTATGCCAAACAACTCATTACAAAAAAGGCTAGGGTCCTAGACTGCACTGAAGCTTAATGAGACCTCTCCTCATCTGTGCATGGATGAGTGGCTGACTCTGGAGCCCAGGCTGTTGCTTCCCAGTCTGGTGGTGAATCCTCCATAGTCTGGTGAGTGTAAATATATATAGATATCTTTTCCCTTCTTCCCTTCCCATTGCAATGAGCTTATTGTATCATTTGCTTATTAGATGTGCATTCCCATTTATGTAGAATAAAGTTTGTTACCCTTAAAGGTATTGTGTGTGTGTCTTTTCTTCTCCCATCATGTGTTTTCCTCAGAGAACACACTTATTAAATGTTTTATTTTACTCTAGCAGCTATTTTGTGCCTTGTTTCTTTCCTTCTATCTTCCTTTGTTTTTTTCTTTCCTTCTCTTTTTTTTTTTTTTTGGTAGGGATGTGTTTTATTCCTTTCTCATTTTCTTTTATATATCTCTGTAAGTAATTTTTACCACAGTGATTACATAAAACCTGTTACAGTTAAAATAGTATATTTTAATACAGAAACAACTTAATTTTAGAGACATACAACAATTCTTTCTCATTACATCTGCCCTCAACTTTGTTACTGGTGTTATCAATTATATTATGTTATATTATATATTTATTACCAGAGGTTTATAATAATTTTTTTTTCAAATTTTATAGCATAATTAGAAGTTGCTACCATTATTGTAATAGTACAGAATTTTATTTTTGTGCATGTGAATGTTTTTCCCAGATAGTTCTGTATTTTCTTATGATTTCGTTACTCTCTAGATCATTTTATTTTCAATGGGAGGGACTCTGTTCAGCATTCCTCATAGTGCAGGTCTAGTGGAGATGTACTTCTTCAACATTTGGTTACCTTGCAAAGAATGTATTTAAGTTGTAAGAACAGTTTTGATGCTTATAACGCTCTTGCTTGGAAGTTTTCATTCTTTCAGCACATTGACTATATCACCCAATTTTCTTCTGACTTGGAAGGTTTCTATTGATAAATCCACTGATAATGTGATAAAAGTAACCTTATAATTAAGAAATCTCTTTTATCTTGCAGCCTTCAAGATTCTCTTTTTGTTTGTGACTGTCAAAATTTTATTTATAAGGTATCTCATTATGGGGCTTGTTGTGTTTATCCTAGTGGAAGTTCATTGAGCTTTTGGATATTTTGTCCTTTTTCTTGTCTAAAAATTTTTCAGACTTGTTTTGGTATAATTCCACTCTAGAACTTCTATTTCTTTTCTTATTTTCCTGACTTAATTTAGTTGTCTACTCATTTTACTTACTGAAAATCATTCAAGTAGTTATTTTGAATTATTCGCAAGATAAATCTCTACGGGTGGAGTGAATTCTAAATATTCATTTTGTTGTACTGATTGGGTCATACGACTCTGCTACTTTGTGTACCTCATAATCTTAGGTTGAGATTTGGCCACTAAACAGTCACACGTCACAATCTTTATAAAATGACTTTGTTCATGTGTAATCTAAACCAATTAGCCAGGCTAGATTCTAAGGAATTTTTAAACCTGTTTTCAGAATTTGTCTTCTGGTATTGTGTGTTTAGTTTCTAATTAAAGACGTTTGCCCAGGTTTTTGTTCATTTGTTTGCTTGTTTTTTTGGAAGAGCCTATAATCACTTGCTCCACCTGTTGTAAGTCTGTGGTACTGCCATCTTTCTGTTGCTGTAGCAATTATTTTTCTTTGGGCTCAGCACACTGAACCTGTCATTCAGTGTATACCACAATTCCCTTCAGCACTCTATGTCAGGAGACACAGAAACCAGTCTTGCATTACAAATGTCCATATGCCTGGACAAAACAGTCATAAATGCAGATGAGTAGAAAATGTTGCATTTTTTATCTGTATGTTTTATGGAAGCTTGTAAAAAAAAGTTTATGTTTACTTTACTGAACAGAATTCTACTGTCATACAGAATAAGAAAGTGATGATGGTCATGACTATTTTACTCAAGACGATGTTTATACCCTTGGTTATAGTAATTAAAAGAAGCAAAAAAAAAAAAAACTGAATTAAAAAAAGAGAAAATGTGGCATTTTTCTCAAGAACTGCATGGGGTCCAAATATGGTCTCCCTACAAAGCTGGTATATGGAAATATCAGGTGAGCCAGCCTTTTTATTTTTTTATGACAAGGTCTTTGTTGCCCAAGCTAGTCTTAAATTCCTGGGCTCAAGCTATCTTTCCACCTCAGTCTCCCAAAGTGCTGGGATTACAGGTGTGAGTTACTGAATCTGGCTGAGCCCTTTCTTTCCAGGGTCTGAATTTTAATAATATGGCCAGGCACCGTGGTTCATGCCTGTAATTTCACCATTTTGGGAAACTGAAGCAGGCAGATCAGTTGAGGTCAGGAGTTTGAGACCAGCCTGACTAACATGGTGAAACCCCTTCTCTACTAAACATACAAAAAATTAGGTGGGTGTGGTGGTGCATGCCTATAATCCCAGTTATTCAGGAGGCTGAGGCAGGAGAGTCTCTTAAACCCAGGAGGCAAAAGTTGCAGTGAGCAAAACAAAAAATCGGTTTTGGAAAAGATAGAATTGACACACCATTTACCAGATTGAATAAGAAAAAAAATAGGCCGGCGCTGTGGCCCAAGCCTGTAATCCCAGCACTTTGGGAGGCCGAGACGGGTGGATCACAAGGTCAGGAGATCGAGACCATCCTGGCTAACACGGTGAAACCCCGTCTCTACTAAAAAATACAAAAAAACTAGCCGGGCGAGGTGGCGGGCGCCTGTAGTCCCAGCTACTTGGGAGGCTGAGGCAGGAGAATAGCGTTAACCCGGGAGGCGGAGCTTGCAGTGAGCTGAGATCCGGCCACTGCATTCCAGCCTGGGTGACAGAGCGAGACTCCGTCTCAAAAAAAAAAAAAAAAAAAAAAAAGAAAAGAAAAGAAAAAGAAAAAGATAAGACCTAAATAAAATCATTCCAGCAAAGAAAATCCCAGGAGTCATAGCTTCACTACTGAATTTTACCAAACACTTAAAGAACGAATATCAATCTTATTTAAACTATTTTAAAATTGCAGAAGGAGATAATATCTCCTAATCTATTCTATGAGGCCAGCATTATCATGATACAAAAATCACAAAAACACACATCAAGGCCGGGCGTGGTGGCTCATGCCTGTTGTCCCAGCACTTTGGGAGGCTGAGCTGGGCAGATCACTTGAGGTCAGGAGTTCGATACCAGCCTGGTCAACATGGTGAAACCCTGTCTCTACCAAAAATAGAAAAATTAGCAAGGCATGGTCATGGGCACCTCTAATTCCAGCTATTTAGGAGACTGAGGCAGGTGAATTGCTTGAACCTGAGAGGTGGAGGTTGCAGTGAGTCCAGATCATGCCACAGCACTACAGCCTGGACAACCAAGCAAGACTCCATCTCAAAACAAACAAACAAACGGACACATCGAAAAAGAAAACAATAAGCTATTGTCTCTGATGAACAGTAATGCAAACATTTTAAACAAAAATACTAGCAAATTAAATTCAATTAGATGATTAAAATATTACATCATGACCAAATGGGATTCATCCCAGTGAAGCAAGCATAGTTCAACTTATGGAAATCAATCAGTGTGATACATCATATCAACAGAATGAAGGACAAAACCAATATGATCATTTCAAATGATGCTGTTAATGAATTTAGTATAACTTAACATTCCTTTATGATAAAATCCTCAAAACCTGGTTATAGAGGAACATAATTTGACACAATTAAAGTCGTATATGACAACCCCACAGCTAGTATTATGCTAAACAAGGAAAAATGTAAGACATTTCTTCTAGGATCTGCAACATGACAAGGATGTCCACTTTCACACTGTTACTCAACATAGTATTGGAAGTCCTTCCTAGAGCAATCAGACAAGAGAAATATATAAAACACTTCAAAATTAAAAAGAAAGAAGTCAAGTTATTCTTGTTTCTAGATGACATAATCTTATATTTGGAAAAATCTGGAGACTTCACTAAAAACTCTTAGAAGTAATAAATTCAGTAACCTTGCAGGATGCAAACTGCATATATGAATATCAGTGGTATTTCTACATGTCAACAGCAAACAATTTGAAAAAGCAATTGATAGTAATCCAAAATAAAATAGCTAAAAATTAAACAAAATACCTTAGAATTAACTTAACCAAAAAATTAATGGAACTTTACAATAAAAACTACAAAACATTGCTGCAAGATATTAAAAGGGACAAAAAACCCCCCAAAAAATTATGTCCATAAACTGGAAGAATCAATATTGCTAAAATGTCTATACTATCCAAACCAGTCTACAGATTCAATGCAATCTCGATAGAAATACCAATGACATTCTTCACATAAATAGGAAAAACAATACTAAACTTTATATAAAACCACAAAAGACTGGCACTCTCATAGGATATCCAAGATGGCCAAATAGGAGCAGCTCCGGTCTGCAGCTCCCAGGGTGTTTGATGCAGATGATGGGTGATTTCTGCATTTCCACTGAGGTACCTGGTTTATCTCATTGAGACTTGTTAGACAGTGGGTGGAGTCCATGGAGGGTGAGACACAGCAAGGCAAGGTGTTGTCTCACCCAGGAAGCAAAGGGGGTTGGGAATTTCCCTTTACTAGCCAAGGGAAGTCATGAAAGGCTGTATCTGGAAAATCAGGACTCTCACACCCAAATACTGTGCTTTCCCAAGGTCTTAGCAACTGGCAGACAAAGAGTATCTCTCCTGGGCCTGGCTCAGCAGGTCACACACCTGTGGAGCCTTGCTCACTGCTAGTGCAGCAGTCTGAGATCAAACTGTGAGGCAGCAGTCAGGCTGGGAGAGGGGCATCTGCCATTGCTGAGGCTTGAGTATGTAAACAAAGCAGTCAGGAATCTTGAACTGGGTGAAGCCCACCGCAGCTCAGCAAGGCCTACAAAGCCTCTATAGTCTCCAATTCTGTGGGCAAGGCATAGCTGAACAAAATGCAGTAGAAAACTTCTGCAGGCTTAAACATCACTCTCTGACAGCTCTGAAGAGAGCAGTGGTTCTCCCAGAGCAGCGTTTGAGCTCTGAGAATGGACAGACTGCCTCCTCAAGTGGGTCACTGACCCCCGTGTAGCGTAACTGGGAGACGCTTCCCAGTAGGAGGCAACAGACACCTCATATAGGTGGGTACCCCTCTGGGGTGAAGCTTCCAGAGGAAGGATCAGTCAGTAATATTTTCTATTCTGCAATATTTGCTGTTCTGCAGCCTCTGCTGGTGATACCCAGGTAAACAGGGTCTGAAGTGGACCTCCAGCAAACTCCAACAGACCTGTAGCTGAGGGACCTGACTACTGGAAGGAAAACTAACAAACAGAAAGGAATAGCATCAACGTCAACAAAAAGGACATCTACACCAAAACCCCATCTGTGGGTCACCAATATCAAAGAAAAAAGGTAGATAAAACCACAAAGATGGGGAGAAACCAGAGCAGAAAAGCTGAAAATTTTAAAAATCAGATCACCTCTTCTCCTGCAAAGGATCACAGCTCCTTGCCAGCAACAGAACAAAACTGGATGGGGAATGACTTTGATGAGTTGACGGAAGTAGGCTTCAGAAGGTCGGTAATAACAAAATTCTATGAGCTAAAGGAGGATGTTCGAACCCATTACAAGGAAGTTAAAAACCTTGAAAAAAGGGTAGATGAATGGCTAACTAGAATAAACAGTGTCTAGACAAGACCTTAAATGACCTGATGGAGCTGAAAATGATGGCACAAGAACTTTGTGATGCATACAGAAACTTCAATAGCTGATGGGATCAAGTGGAAGAAAGGATATCAGTAATTGAAGATCAAATTAATGACATAAAGTGAGAAGACAAGGTTAGAGAAAAAGATAAAAAAGAAACAAACAAAGCTTCCAAGAAATATGGGACTATGTGAAAAGACCAAATCTACATTTGATTGGTGTACCTGAAAGTGATGAAGAGAATGGAACCAAGTTGGAAAACACTCTTCAGGATATTATCCAGGAGAAGTTCCCCAACCTAGCAAGGCGGGCCAACTTTCAAATTCAGGAAATACAGAGAACACCACAAAGATATTCCTTGAGAAGATCAATCCCAAGACATATAATTGTCAGATTTACCAAGGTTGAAATGAAGGAAAAAAATGTTAAGGAAAGGCAGAGAGAAAGGTTGGGCTACCCGCAAAGGGAAGCCCATCAGACTAATAGCGGCTGTCTCAGCAGAAACCCTATAAGCCAGAAGAGAGTGGGGATCAACATTCAACATTCTTAAATAAAAGAATTTTCAACCCAGAATTTCATATCCAGCCAAACTAAGCTTCAAAAGTGAAGGAGAAATAAAATCCTTTACAGACAAGCAAATGCTTAGAGATTTGTCACCACCAAGCCAGTCTTACAAGGGTTCCTGAAGGAAACACTCAACATGGAAAGAAACAACCAGTACCAGTCACTGCAAAAACATTCCAAATTGTAAAGACCATCCATGCTATGAATAAACTGCATCAATTAATGGACAAAATAACCAGCTAACATCATAATGACAGGATCAAATTCACCCATAACAATATTAACCTTAAATGTAAATGGACTAAAAGTCCCAATGAAAAGACACAGACTGGCAAATTGGATAAAGAGTCAAGACTCATCAGTGTGCTGTCTTCAGGAGACTCATCTCACATGCAGTGACACACAAAGGCTCAAAATAAAGGCATGGAGGAAGATCTGCCAAGCGAATGGAAAGCAAAAAAAAAAAAAAAAAAAAAAAAAAAAAAAAAAAAAAAAAAAAAAAAAAAAGAACTGGGTTGCAATTCTAGTCTCCGATAAAACAGACTTTAAACCAACAAAGATCAAAAGAGACAAAGAAGATCATTACATAATGGTAAAGGGATCAATTTGACAAGAAGAGCTAACTATCCTAAATATGTATGCACCCAATATGGGAGAACCCAGGTTCATAAAGCAAGTCCTTAGAGGCCTACAAAGAGACTTAGACTCCCACACAATAATAGTGGGAGAATTTCATACCCCACTGTCAATATTAGGTAAACAAGACAGAAGGTTAACAAGGATATCCAGGACTTGAACTCAGCTCTGCACCAAGGAGACCTAATAGACAGCTACAGAACTCTCCACCCCAAATCAACAGAATATGCTTTCTTCTCAGCACCACATTGCACCAATTCTGAAATTGATGACATAAGTGGAAGTAAAGCACTCCTCAACAAATGTTAAAAAAAAAAAAAAAAAAAAAAAAACAGAAATCACAACAAACTGTGTCTCAGACCATAGTGCAATCAAATTAGAACTCCGGATTAATAAATTCAAAACCACACAACTACATGGAAACTGAACAACCTGCTTCGGAATGACAACTGGGTAAATAAAGATATTCTTTGAAAACAATGAGAACAAAGACACAACATACCAGAATCTCTGGGGACACATTTAAAGCAGTGTGTAGAGGGAAATTTATAACACTAAATGCCCACAAGAGAAAGCAGGAATGGCTTAAAATCAACACCCTAACATCATAATTTAAAGAACTAGAGAAGCAAGAGCAAACAAATTCAAAAGCTAGCAGAAAACAAGAAATAGCTAAGATCACGGAAGAACTGAAAGAGATAGAGACACAGAAAACCCTTCAGAAAATCAATGAATCCAGGAGCTGATTTTTCGAGAAGATTAACAAAATTGATAGACCTCTAGCAATACTAATAAAGAAGAAAAGAGAAAAGAATCAAATAGATGCAATAAAAAATGATAAAGGGGATATCACCACTGATCCCACAGAACTATAAACTACCATCAGAGAATACTATAAATACCTCTATGCAAATAAACTAGAAAATCCAGAAGAAATTGATGAATTCCTGGACACATACACCCTCCCAAAACTAAACCAGGGAGAAGTCGAATCTCTGAATAGATCAATAACAGACTCTGAAATTGAGGCAACAATTAATAGCCTACCAACAAAAAAAAGTCCAGTACCAGACGGATTCACAGCTGAATTCTACCAGAGGTACAAAGAGGAGCTGGTGCCATTCCTTCTGAAACCATTCCAATCAACAGAAAAAGAGGAAATCCTCCCTAACTCATTTTATGAGGCCAGCATCATCCTGACACCAAAGCCTGGCAGAGACACAATAACAACAAAAAAAGAGAATTTTAGACCAATATCCCTGATGAATATCGATGTGAAAATCCTCAATAAAATACTGGCAAATCGAATCCAGCAGCACATCGAACAGCTTATCCACTATGATCAAGTTAGCTTCATCCCTGGGATACAAGGCTGGTTCAACATTTGCAAATCAATAAACATAATCCATCATATAACAGAACCGAAGACAAAAGCCACATGATCATCTAAATAGATGCAGAAAAGGTTTTCGACAAAATTCAACAGCCCTTCATGCTAAAAACTCTCAATAAATTCGGTATTGATGGAACGTACCTTAAAATAGTAAGAGCTATTTATGACAAACCCACAGCCAATATGATACTGAATGGGCAAAAACTGGAAGCATTCACTTTGAAAACCAGCATAAGACAGGGATGCCCTTTCTCACCACTCCTAGTCAACATAATATTGGATGCTTTGGACAGGGCAATCAGGCAAGAGAAAGAAATAAAGCGTGTTCGATTAGGAAAAGAGGAAGTCAAATTATCCCTGTTTGCAGATGAAATGATTGTATATTTAGAAAACCCCATTGCTTCAGCCCAAAATCTCCTTAAGCTGATAAGCAAATTCAGCAAAATCTCAGAATACAAAATCAATGTGCAAAAATCAGAAGCATTCCTATACACAAATAACAGACAAACAGGGACCCAAATCATGAGTGAACTCCCATTCACAATTGCTACAAACAGAGTAAAATACCTTGGAATCCAACTTACAAGGAATGTGAAGGACCGATTCAAGGAGAACTACAAACCACTGCTCAAGGAAATAAAACAGAACACAAGCAAATGGAAGAGCCTTTCTGCTCAGGGATAGAAAGAATCTATATTGTGAAAATGACCATACTGCCCAAGGTAATTTATAGATTCAATGCCATCCCCATCAAGCTGCCAATGACTTTCTTCACAGAATTGGAAGAAACTACTTTAAAGTTTATATAGAACCAAAAAAGAGCCCACATTGCCAAGACAATCCTAATCAAAAAGAACAAAGCTGGAGGCATCATGCTACCTGACTTTAAATTATACTAGAAGGCTACCATAACCAAAAGAGCATGGCACTGGTACCAAAACAGATATATAGAACAGTGGAACTAAACAGAGGCCTCAGAAATAACACCACATATCTACAACCATCTGATCTTTGACAAGCCTGACAAAAACAAGAAATGGGGAAAGAATTCCCTATTTAATAAATGGTACTAGGAAAACTGGCTAGCCATAGGTAGGAAGCTGAAACTGGATCCTTTCCTTACACCTTATACAAAAATTAATTCAAGATGGATTAAAAACTTAAATGTTAGACCTAAAACCTTAGAAGAAAACCTAGGCAATACTATTCAGGACATAGGCATGGGCAAGGACTTCATGACTGAAACACCAAAAGCAATGGCAACAAAAGCCAAAATTGACAAATGGGATCTAATTAAATGAAAGAGCTTCTGCAAAGCAAAAGAAACTTCCATCAGAGTGAACAGGCAGACTATAAAATGGGAGAAAATTTTTGCTATCTACTCAACTAACAAAGGGCTAATATCCAGAATCTACAAAGAACTTAAACTAATTTACAAGAAAAAATCAAACAACCCCAGGAAAAAGTGGGCAAAGGATAGGAATAGACACTTCTCCAAAGAAGGCCTTTATGCAACCAATAGACACACGAAAAAATGCTCATCATCACTGGTCATCAGGGAAATGCAAATCAAAGCCACAATGAGATGCCACCACACACCAGTTAGAATGGCGATAGTTATAAAGTCAGGAAGCAACAGGTACTGGAGAGGATGTGCAGAAATAGCAACGCTTTTACACTGTTAGTGGGAGTGTAAATTAGTTTGTCGAAGGCAATGTGGCAATTCCTCAAGGACCTAGAACTAGAACTACCATTTGAGCAAGTAAGCCCATTACTGGGTATATACCCAAAGGATTATAAATCACGGTACTATAAAGACTCATGCACACGGATGTTTATTGCGACACTATTCACAATAGCAAAGACTTAGAACTAACTCAAATGTCCATCAATGACAGACTGTGTTAAGAAAATGTGGCTCATGTACACCATAGAGTACTATGGAGCCATAAAAAATGATGAGTTCATGTCCTTTGTAGGGACATGGATGAAGCTGGAAACCATCATTTTGAGCAAACTATCACAAGGACAGAAAAGCAAGCACCACATGTTCTCACTCATAGGTGGGAATTGAACAATGAGAACACTAGGACACAGGGCGGTGAAATGAACATCACACACCAGGGCCAGTTGGGGGTTGGGGTGCTGGAGGAGGGATAGCATTAGGATAAATACCTAATTTAAATGATGAGCTGATGGGTGCAGCAAACCAACATGGTCTATGTATACCTATGTATCAAACCAGCATGTTTTGTCCATGTACCCTAGAACTTAAAGTATAATTAGAAAAAAAAAAAATAAAAGACTTATAATACACAATAATATTGTGAGCAAAAAGAACAAACAAATTTACAATAAATTTGCAGGAATCACACTATCTGACTTCAAATTATACTGCAGAGGTCTAGTAACCAAAATAGCATAAAACTAACATAACAGACACATAGGCTAATGAAATGGAATGGAGAAGCCACAAGTAAATCTATATATTTACAGTAAATCTATTTTTGATGACAATGCCTAGAAGATACATTGGGCAATAACATCTCTCAATAAATAGGAAAACTCAATATCCATAGGTAGAAAAATGAAACTAGACTTCTATCTCATTATACACAAAAGTCAAATCAAAATGAGTTAGATACTTAAATCTGAGTCCTTAACTTACAAAAATACTAAAAGGAAACGTTGAAGAAACTCTCCAGGCCATTAGTATGAGCAAAAACTTATTGAGTAATACCTCAGAAGCATGGACAACCAAAACATAAATGGAAAAATAAGAACAAATGAAGTTCAAAAGCTATTGCACAGCCGAGAAAACAATGAACCAAATGGAGAGACAACCCACAAAATGGGATAAAATATTTGCAAACTACCCGACAAAGAATTAATAGCCAGGATATATAAGGAGATCAAATAATTCAGTAGGAAAAAAATCTAATTATTTGATCAGAAAATGGGCAAAAGATCTGAACAAACATTTCTCAAAAGAAGACATACAAATTGAAAACAGCTCTATGAAAAGGTGCTCAACGTTACTGATTAGCAGAGAAATGCAAATCAAAACTACAGTAAGATATTTCACCCCAGTTAACATGGTTTTTATTCAAAAGACAGGCAATAACAAATGCTGGTGAAAACCACTATAGAGGTTGTACTAATATACATTCTCATCAGTAGTTTACCTGAGAAAAGGGAACTCAGGTGAACTTGATGGGAATGTAAATTAGTATGATCACTATATTAAAAAAACAGTTTGGAGGTTTCTCAAAAAACTAAAAATAGATCTGTATATGATCCAGCAAAGCACAAAAACCAAGATTTGGAATCAACCTGTGTCCATCAACAGACGAATAGACAAAGAAAATATGGCACATATCCAGAGTGAGCACTATTCAGCTATAAAAAAGAATATGATATTGTCATTTGCAAAGACATGAATAAAACTGGAGATTATTATGTTAACTGAAATAAGCCAGGCGTGGAGAGACAAACTTCATGTGTTCTCACTCATTTGTGGGAGCTAAAAATTAAAACAATTGAACTCATGGAGGTAGAGAGTAGTATAACAGTTATGAAAGGCTGGAAAGAAGAGGAAGGGTAGGAGGTGGGAATCATTTGTGAGCACAAGAACATAGAATAAGTCAGATATAGTATTTGATAGCACAACACGGTTGATACAGTCAACAATGATTTGCTGTAACTTTCAAAACAATTATAAGAGTACAGTTAGAATGTTCTTAAAATGAGGAGTTGATGGATGTTTAAAGTGATGAATACCCCTTTGCCCAAATGTGATTATTAGGCATTGTATGCCTTTATCAGAATATCTCACGTATCCCATAAACATATACACCTACCATGTACCCATAAATAATTGAAAATTTAAAAATTAAAAATGTTTTGAGGACTCTAGATACTTCATGTAAGTAAAATAATACATTATTTTTCCATGTGTAAGTAGCTTATTTCATTTAACACAATGTCCTCAAGATTCATCCACGTTGTAGCATGTCAGAATTTTCTTTATTTTTAGACTTTTTTTTTTTTTTTTTTTTTTTTTTTTTTTTTTTTTAATTGAGATGGCGTCTTGCTCTGACACACCCAGGCTGGAGTGCAGTGGCAAGATCTTGGCTCATTGCAACCTCCACCTCCCGGGTTCATGGAATTTTCTTGTCTCAGCCTCCTGAGTAGTTGACACTACTGGTGTGCACCACGACGACTGGCTAATGATTTTTGTATTTTTAGTAGAGACGGGGTTTTGCCACGTTGGTCTCAAACTTCCGATCTCAGGTGATCCACCTGCCTTGGCTTCTCAAATATCTTGGCTGGTATTTTGCCACAATTTCCACTTTTTGAAGGTCTTGGCTCCTTGTGAATATCAGTGGATCAAAAAAAATTTTTTTTTTTTTTTTCTATTTTAGACAGAGTTTCAGTCTTGTTGCCCAGGCTGGAGTGCAATCATGCGATCTCAGCTCATGGCAGCCTCTGCCTCCCGGGTTCAAGCGATTCTCGGGCCTCGCCTCCTGAGTAGCTGGGATTACAGGCATGCACCACCATGCCCTACTAATATATATTAGTAGAGATGAGGTTTCTCCATATTGGTCAGGCTAGTCTCAAACTCTTGACCTCAGGTGATCCACCCGCCTTGGCCTCTCAAAGTATTGGGATTACAGGTGTGAGCCACCATGCCAAGCCCAACTGTTGCATCTTAATGAATGACAATGGAAACTTATAAAGCCATAGACAGCATAAAAAAACCATAAATGAGCCTGGGAAACATTCTATTAAATGAAAGAAGCCAGAAAGAAAGATCAAGTACTGTCTGATTTTGCTTCTATAAAAAGTCCATAACAGCAGATTTTAGAAATAAAAAGCCCATGGTTTCTGTGGTTTACAGGGGATAAGGAGATGGCAAAATGGATAGTTACATTTAATGGGTATAAAGAACGAAGTTAGCAGGATATATTTCTGAGGAGTTAAAAATGATTAGAATTAGACAGTGGTGATGGTTGCATAAGTTTTTGAGTAAACTAAAAAAAGTTGAATTGCACATTATTAAATAAGTAAATTTTTATGGCATGCTAATGTTATATCAAAAAAGGAAAGAAGTAGTTGGGAATAGTTCCAGCTACTCAAGAGGCTGAGGTAGGAGGATCACTTGAGTCTGGGTATTTAAAGTTGCAGTGAGTTGTTACTGTGCCACTGCACTCCAGCCTGAGTGACAGAGCAAGACTGTCTGGAAAAAAAAAAAAAGAGAAAAAATGTGATGGAACAGCAGAAGGAAAAGAGAGTATGTGTGTGTGAGAGAAAACTAGAAAGAAGCACAGGTATTCTGAGTATTTTATTTGCTTCTCATGCTACTCACCCCTGTGTAGGTCAGTCAAGATCACCCAACAGAGAGCAAACAGTATTTATGGAGTGCTTGCTATGTATTGTAAAAGATTCAGTGCCCACCATCACGTCCACAACCACCATGGCTTGCTTGTTTCTAGCAGACACTCAAAATCAGGCAGAGGAGAGGGTGGGCTGTGTAAGAAAGAAGAAGGGAGGCCCTGAGGGGAGGCTTTTGTCTGCTTGCAGACACTGGACTCCAGGTGACTAGAAGAGAGCCATCCTTCCATGATGGGTGAGGGGGTGCAGATTTTGTTCGTGGCTCCCCACCTCTAGTTGGTCCTAAGCTTAAGGGGGTGAGGTGAAAGAATGGAAATGGAGGAAACTGTCAGGACAGACCTGACCATTTAGGCTGATGGCTGCAGGACGGTAGAAGGTCAGGTTTTTTGACCTGGTTGTAGCACAGGTGGTGGATCAGGGCCTTGCCAGGCTCAGCGTGGATTTAGAAAATCTTCTGTTCCAGAAATCCTCCTTAATCATCTTCAGTCAAACCAACACCATTTGTAGATTGAGAAATTTTATTCGGTGTCTCTACAAAAATGACAGTAGCAATGTAGATAATTATATAAGCAGTAGCCTCTTATATAATTATCTGGATATTTATAAATATATTTATATTTATAAATAATTATATGAAACTGTAAACATAATTGTTTTTATATTGATAATAATAATTATTACTACTATGAGCACTAGTGTAAATCTCAGAACTCATTTCCACACCCATCAACTAACACCTTAACCCCTATGGGGTACCTGAAGAATCAATCTGAGTTTCAACTTTGTAGATTCTGGTCTCATCTCCCTCCTGTCCCAACACCCACTCTCTCCACCCCACCACACCAAAGTCGTTTAGGTCCAGTCTGCCAGAACCACCTGCAGAACCTCGCTGGAAAATCCAGAAAACCAACCCTTTCCCAGATCATCCGAGATGGGCTAATGGGGCTTCAGTTTCAAAGCTCCAGACTGGCATTAGCCACAAGGGTGGAAGCCCTGGAGCTTAAGAGGACCCGAGAAGGACATCTTCGGGAGTACAGGGTAGAAACCCTTCACCTCCCCTGCATCTCCTCGCCTAAGACTTGCAAATTTCCTGAGGCATCCTACAGGGCGTCCTACAGGGTGCCCTTGAGGAGGTGTGGGCTTCAGGAAGGTTTCAGAACTTTTTATGAACCTAAATCACTATTCTGTTGTCTTCAGTCAAACTGACACACATGGAGGCAAGAAAAACTTGATTCTTTGTTTTCATTTCTATTTTTTGAATGTTTTTCATTTAAAACAAGTAGATGACTTAAAAAACAAGACGCTGGGATTGAAGGTAAAACTATACAAAATTCATTTCCTTTCTTTTCCCCCCTTCCTCCCTCCTCCTCTCCTTTCCCCTCATTGCAACCTCCACATCCCGGGTTCAAGTGATTCTCCTGCCTCAGACTCCTGAGTAGCTGGAATTATAGGTGCCTGCCACCAAGCACCCATCTCCTGGGTGCTTTGTAAAGCCCAGGTTTTGGAGTAGGGTGCGTGTTTCTTGCAGAAAGCCCCCACGAGTGGAAACCAGGCTACAGGGTGGCATGGGTGGGAAGCAGAGACTCAGTGTGATGTTGAGGCAGGCAGAAGGGAGAAAGGTGAGACCGCAGGGAATGCTGGGAGCCTCCCAAGTAGGCCTCTCCCATCCCAGAATCCCCCATGGGTGTCCAGGGTGGGTTTTAAAGCCCCACAATCTGAAACAGGTTCTAGTATACCCCGACAAGCGAAAATGGATCAACACGGTGGCGTTCGCAGACTGCAGGGACACAGGTAGATGTTGAAACGGCAGAGGGTAGAAGCGACGAGACCGCAGAGAATGCTGAAAGCCTCCCCCAAAGCCCTCTCCCATCCAAGAAGCATTATGGGGTGTCCCAGCTGAGTCGTGAAGCCCCAGACTTTGGAGCAGGGTGCATGTGTCTCTCTCGAAAGGCCCCCACAAGCGAAAACGGGGCAGCAGGTTGGCATGCATGGGCCCCTGGGACTCAACAGGACCTTGAGGCAGGTAGAGGGCAGAAGCGGCGAGACCGCAAGGAATGCTGGGAGCCTCCCGAGGCGGCACCTAGGGGTGTCTCTGGTGAATTGTAAAGCCCCAGGCTCCGGAGCAGGGTCTGCATGTCTCTTGTGGAAAGCCTCCACAAGCGAAAACGGGGCCACAGGGTAGCGTGACCAGGCTGCAAGGACACAGAGGGACATTGAAGCAGGCAGAGAGGAGAAGCAGTGAAACAACAGGGAATTCTGGGAGCCCCCAAAGGAGGCCTCTCCCATCCCAGAAGCTTCCAGGGCTGTCTCGAGGTGGTTGTAGAGCCCAAGGCTTTGGAGCAAGGTGCGTGTTTTTCTCCAGGAAGGCCCCCACAAGCGACAATGGGACCGAAGGGTGGCGTGAGTGGTCACTGGGTCTCAGGGGAACGTCGTGGCAGGCTGATGAGAGAACGGGCGAGAACGCAGGGAATGCTGGGAACCTCTCAAGAAGGGTCCTCCCATTTCAGGAGCCACCGGGGTGTCCCAAATGGGATGTGAAGCCCCAGGCTAGAGAATGGTGTAGGTGTGGCTCTTGCGCAAGACCCCAATAAGCAAAAACAGGTTCGCCGTGTGGCAAAGACAGGATGAAGGAATACATTGAGGCAGGCAGTGGGGAGAAGCGAGAAGACCACAGAGAATGCTGGGACCCTCCCAAAGAAGCATCTCCCTCCTAGAACGCCCCAGGGGTTCCCTGGTTGTGTTGGAAAGCCCCAGGCTCAGGAGCAGGGTGCGTGTGTCTCTCGGGGAGGGCCCTCACAAGCAAAAACGGGGCAACAGGGTGGCGTCGGCGGGCTGCAAGGACACCGGGAGACATTGAGGCAGGCAGAGTGGAGAAGAAGTGAGACCGCGGGAAATGCTGGGAGCCTTCCAACGAGGCCTCTCCCATTCCAAAAGCACCCAGGGGTGTCCCGGGTGGGTTATAAAGTCCCAGGCTTTGAAGCAGGGTCTGTGTGTCTTTCGCAGAAAGCCCCCTCGGGCAGAAACAGGGTCGCAAAGTGGTGTAAGCTGGTGGCAGAGACTCAGGGAGAGAAGTCGAAGCACAAAGAGGGAAGAAGGGGGAAGAGAGCAGAAAATGCTAGGAGCCTCCCTAAAAGACCTCTCCCATCCCTGATTCCCCCATGGGTGTCTCAGGTGGGTTACGAAGGCCTACCCTGTGGACCAGGGTGCGTGTGTCACAGAAAGCTCCCACAAGAGACAACGGGATTGCAAAGTGGCGTGGACAGGTCGGAGATACGCATGGGGAAGTTGAGGCCGGCAGAGGGGAGAAGCACGAGAATGCAGAAAAAGCTGGGAGCCTCCCCAAAGACCTGTCCCATCCCGGAAGCCCACAGGGGTGTCCCGGGTGGGTCATAAAACCCCAGGCTTTGAAGCACATTCCATGTATCTCTCGCGGAAGGCCACAACAAATGAAAACTGGGCCACAGGTGCCTTAGGCGTGCCCCTGGGACTCAGTGGGACATAGAGAAAGGCAGAGGGTAAAAGTGAAGAGACTGCAGGGAATGCTGAAAGCCTCCCAAGGAGGCCACTCCCATCTCAGAAGCACCCAGTGGTGTCCCAGGTGGGTTGTAAAGCCCTAGGCTTAGGAGCAGGGTGCCTGTGTTTCTCACAGAAAGTCCCCCCAAGCAAAAACGGGGCTGTAGGGTGGCAGGGAGCAGTGACACAAGGAAACGTTGAGGCAGGCAGAGGGTAGAAGCATAGCGTAGAAGTGCTGAGACTGCATGAAATGATGGGAGCTTCCCACGGAGGTCTCTCTCATCTTAGAAACACCCAGGGGTGTCTTGGGTGGGTTGTTAAGCTCCAGTCTTTGGAGCAAGGTGCGTGTGTCGTCGCAGAACGCCTTCACAAATGAAAACAAGGCGGCAGGGTGGCGTGGGTGGGCTGTAGGGACTCATTGGAACATTGAGGCAGTCAGAGGAGAGAAGCAATGAGATCACAGGGAATGCTGCGAACCTCCTAACAAGGCCTCTCCCATCCCAGAAGCTACCAGGGATGTTCCTGGTGGGTTGTAAAGCCCCAGGATCTGGAGTAGGGCATGTATGTCAGCCACATAAAGCCTCCCAAGCAGAAATGGGGAGGAAGGGTGTGTGGGCAGGACACAGGGACTCAGATTGACGTTGAGATACACAGAGGGGAGAAGCGGTGAGAAGCCGTGAGACTGCAGGGAAAGTTGGAAGCTTCCCAACGACGTCTCTCCCATCCTAGAAGTCCCCAGAAGTGTCCCTGGCGGGTTGTAAAGCCCCAGACTTTGGAACAGTGTGCGTGTATCTCTCGCAGAAAGCCCCCACAAGCGGGAGGATGATGGGGCAGGCAGAGGGGAGAAGCGGCAAGGCAGCAGCGAATGCTGGGAGCCTCCCAAGCAGGCCTCTCCCATCCCAGAGGTTCACAGGGGTGTCCCTGGCGGGTTGTAAAGCCCCAGGTTCCGAAGAGGGGTGCGTGTGCCTCTCGTGGAAGGCCCTCACCAGCGAAAATCGGCTGCAAAGTGGCGTGGATGGGCCACAGGGAAACAGAGGGACGTTGAGGCAGGCAGAGGGGAGAAGTGGCAAGACCGCAGGGAATGCTGGGAGCCTCCCAAGGAGGCCTCGCCTATCCCAGAATCCCCAAGGGGGGTTCCGGTTGGGTGGTGGTAAAGCTCTAGGCTTTTGGGCAGGGTGCGTTTGTCTCTTGTGGAAGTCCCTCACAGGCAAAAACAGCATGGCAGTGTGGCGTGTGCAGGGTGTACAAACTCAGGGGAATGTTGAGGCAGGCAGAGGCGAGAAGTGGCAAGAACACAGGGAATGCTGGGAGCCTCCCAAGGAGGCTTCTCCCATCCCAGAAGCTCCAAGGGGGCGTTCCGTGTTGGGTTGTAAAGCCCCAAGCTTTGGGGCAGGGTGCATATGTCTCTTGCAGAAAGCCCCTGCAAGCCGAAACAGGACCACAGGGTGGCGTGAGCGGGCCGCAGGGACTCACGGGGACATTCAGGCAGGCAGTGGGGAGAAGCGGAGAGACCGCAGAAAATGCTGGGAGCCTCTCAAGGAGGCCTCTCCCATCCAGGAGCCCCAGTGCTTGTTTAGGGTGGGTTTTAAAGACCCAGACTCCGGAGAGGGTGCCTGTGTCTCTTGCCGCAGACTCTGACAAGTGAAAACGGAGCTGCAGGGTGGGGCTCGCAGGGCCGCAGGATACAGGGTAGAGTGGAAAAGAGGTAAGATCACAGGGAATGCTGGGAGTCTCCCAAGGAAGCTTTCCCATTCCAGAAGTCACCAAAAATGTCCAGGGTGGTTGTGAAGCTCCAGGCTTTGTAGCAGCATGCGTGTTTCTCTCACAAAAGGCCCTCACAAGCGAAAACGGGGACCCAGGTGACGTGGAAGGGTCGCAGGGTCTCAGGCGTAGGTCAAATTAGGCAGAGAAAAAAAGCAGCGAGACCGCAGGGAATGCTTGGAGCCTCCCAAGGAGGTCTCTCCCATCCCAGTAGCCCCCTGGGTTGTCCCAAGTGGGTTGTAAAGCCTCAGACTCTGGAACCGGGTGCGTGTGTCTCTAGCGGAAAGCCCCAACAAGTTGAAACGGGGCCGCAGGGTGGCATGGGCGGGCTGCAGGAACTCAGAGAGATGCCGAGGCAGGCAGACAGAAGTGGTGAGACCTCAGGGAATTCTGGAAGCCTCCCAAGGATGTCTCTCCCATACCAGAAGCCCCCTTAGTGTCCTCGGAGAATGTGATGTATTACCCCAGGCTCCAGAGCAGGGTGCGTGTTTCGAGCCCACACAGAATGCTAGGAGCCTCCCAAGGAGTTTTCTCCCATCCCAGAAATCCTTAGCGATGTCCTGGTGGATTGTAAAGCTCCAGGCTTCGGGGCAGGGCATGTGTGTCTCTCGCGAAATCCCTGCAAGCGAAAATGGGACAACAGAGTGGCATGGGCTGGTCACAGGAACTTAGCAGGACTTTGAGGCATGCAGAGGGAAGAAGCAGTGAGTCCGCAGGGAATGCTGGGAGCCTCCCAAGGATGTCTCTCCCTTACCAGAAGCACCCAGGAGTGTCCCGGGTTGGTTGTAATGTCCCAGGCTTTGGAGCAGACTGCATGTGTCTCTCGCAGAAGGTTCCTACCAGAGAAAATGAGCCGCAGGGTGGTGAGGGCAGACCAATGGGTGGCACAAGGGGCCATTGAGGTAGGCAGAGGGGAAGAACTGTGAAACCACAGAAAAGGCTGGGAATCTCCAAAGGAGGGCTCTCACATCCCAGAAGCCTCCAGACCTGTCTAGGTTGGGTTGCAAAGCCCCAGGCTATGGAGCAGGGTGGGTGTGTCTCTCGCAGAAAGCCCCCACAAGCAGAAATGGGGATGCAGCATAACGTGGGCAGGCCGCAGGGACTCAGGGAAATGTTGAGGCAGGCAGAGGAGAGAAGCGGTGAGACAGCAGGGATGGATGCTGGGAGCCGCCGAAGGAAGCCTCTCAGACCCTAGAAGTCACCAGGGATGTCCCAGGTGAGTTGTAAAGCACCAGGCTTTGGAGCAGGGTGTGTGTGTCTCTCGCAGAAGGCCACCATAAGTGAAAGTGGGGCTGCAGGATGGCGGGGTAGGGTCGCAGGGACAAAGAAGAACATTGAGGCAGGCAGAGGGTAGAAGCAGCGAGACCGCAGGGAATGCTGGGAGCCTAACACAGAGGCCTCTCCCATCCCAGAAGCCACCAGGTGTGTCCCGGGTGCATTCTAAAGCGTCGGGCTTTGAAGTTGGGTGCCTGTTTCTCTTGCAGAAGGCCCCCACAGGCCAAAATGTGGCCCCAGGGTGGTGTGGGTGGGACACAGGGACACAGGGGGACATTGAGGCAGGCAGAGGGGAGATGCAGCGAGACCACAGATAATGCTGGGAGCATCTTAAGGAAGCCTCTCCCATCCCAGAAGCCCCCAGAGGTATCCCAGGTGAGTTGTAAAGCCCCAGGATTTGGAGCACGGTGGGTGTGTCTCTCTGTGAAGGCTTCCATGAGCAAAAAAGAGGGCTGCAGGTTGGGGTGGGTGGGCTGTAGGGACTCAGAGGAACATTGAAGCAGGCAGTGGGCAGATGAGGAAAGACCACAGGGAATGTTGGGAACCTCCCAAGTTCTCTGCCATCCCAGAAGCTCCCAGGTGTGTCCCGCGTGTATTGTGAAGCCCCAGGCTTTACAGCAGTGTGTGTGTGTCTCTCACAGAAAGCTCCCACAAGCAGCAATGGAGCTGCAGGCTGGCATGGGCGGGAGGCACTGAATCAGGGAGAGGTTGAGGCAGGCAGAGGGGAGAAGCGGCGACACTGCAGGGAATCCTGGGAATGTCTCAAGGAGGCCTTGCCCATCCCAGAAGCCCCCAGCAATGTCCCTGGTTGCTTGTGAAGCCCCAGTCTATGTAGCAGGATGTGTGTCTCTCACATAAGGCCCACACAAGCTCAGATGGGGTCACAGGGTGGCATGGGAGGGCCGCAGGGACTCAGGAGGACGTCAAGGTAGGCAGAGGAGGGAATGCTTGGAGCTTCCCAAGGGGGCCTCTCCCATGGCAGAAGCCTCCAGGCGTGTCCCGGGAGAATTGTAAAGCCCCAGGCTCTGGAGGGGTTGCCTGTGTCTCTTGTGAAATGCTCCTGGAAATGAAAACAGTGCCGCCGAGTGGCGTGGGCAGGCCGCAAGAACATATAAGGACATTGAGGAAGGCTGAGGGGAGAAGCAACGAGAACAAAGGGAATGTTAGGAGCCTCCTAATGAGGCCTCTCTCATCCCAGAAACCCCAAGGTGTGTCCGGGGTGGGGTGTAAAGCCCCAGGCATTGGGTCAGGGTGGGTCTGTCTCTCGCAGAGAGCCCTCACAAGCCGAAATGGGGCCACAGGGTGGCGTGTGTGTGCCAAAAGGACTAAGGGGAACGTTGAAACAGGCAGAGAGGTGAAGCAGCTAGACTGCAGGGAAAGCTGGGAGCCTCTCCAGGAGGCATCTGTTATCCGAGAAGTCCCCAGGGGTTTCCCAGGTGTGTTGTAAAGCTCCAGGCTGCAGAGCAGTGTTCGTGTGTCTCTTGCGAAAGACCCCTACAAGCGAAAATGGGGCCGCAGGGTGGCGTGGGCGGGCCACAGGGACACAGGGGGACATTGAAGCAGGCAGACGGGAGAAGCGGGGGGACCGCAGAAAATGCTAGGAGCTTCCCAAGGAGGCGTCTTCCATTCCAGTAGCACCATGGGTGTCCCAGGTGGGTTGTAAAGCCCCAGAGTTTGGAGCAGGGTGCGTGTGTTTCTCGCGGGATACCACAACAAGCGAAAATGGGGCCACACTATGGTGGGGGCGGGCCACAGGGACACATGGGGACTTTGAGCCAGGCAGATGGGAGAATCAGTGAGACAGCAGTGAATGCTGGAAGCCCCTCAAGGAGGGGCTCCCATCCCAGAAGCCCCCAGGTTTGTTCCAGTTGGGTTATAAAGCACGTCTTTGGAAAAAGGCGTGTGTGTCTCTTGGGAAACACAAGTGTGTTTTGCTTGTTTCCCCACAAGCGAAAACGGGGTCCCAGGGTGTCATGGCCAGGCGGCAGGGACACAACGGGACATTGAGGAAGGCAGAGAGGAGAAGTGGGGAAAACACAGGGAATGCTAGGAGACTCTTAAAGAGACCATTCTCATCCCAGAAGCACCCAGGGATGTCCCGCGTAGGTTGTAAAGCCCCAGGCTCCATAGCGGGGTGCATGTGTCTCTCATGGAAGTCCCTCACAAGCGAAAACAGGGCTGCAGGGTGGCGAGGTCGGGCTGCAGAGAGTCAGGTGGACGTTTAGGCAGGCAGAGGGGAGAAGCAGTGAGACCCCAGTGAATGTTGGAAGCCTCCCAAGGAGGCGTCCCCCATCCCAGAAGACCCCAGGAAAATCCCGGGTGGGTTGCAAATCCTCAGGCTTTTTAGCACAGTGCATGTGTCTCTCGCAGAAGACCCTCACAAGCGAAAATGGGGCTGCAGGGTGGCATGGGTGGGCCGTAGGGACTCAGGAGGACATTGTGGTAGGCAGAGGGGAAAAGCGCCGAGATCACAGGGAATGCTGGGAGCCTCCCAAGGAGGCCTTTCCCACCCCAGAATTGTAATGCTCCAGACTTTGGAGTGGAATGTGTATGTCTCTTGCGGAAGGCCCCCACAATCGAACACAGGGCTGTAGGGTGGTGTGGGTGGACCGCAGCGACTCAGGGGAATGTTGAGGCAGTCAGAAGGGTGAAGCGTCAAGCCTGCAAGGAATGCTGGGAGCCTCCCAAGGAGGCCTCTCTCATCCCAGAAGCACCCAGGTTTGTCCTGGGATTGTTGTAAAGCACCAGGCTTTAGAGCAGGGTGTGTGTGTTTCTCGAGGAAGGCCCCCACAAGCAAAAACGGGGTCACAGGGTGGCGTGGGCGAGCCACAGGGACTCAGGGGAACATTGAGGAAGGCAGAGGGCAGAAGCTGTGAGAACGCAGGGAATGATGCGAGCCTCCCGAGGAGACTTCTCCCATCACAGAAGCCCCCAGATGTGTCCAGGGTGGGTTGTAAAGCCCCAGGCTTTGGAGCGGGGTGTGTGTGTCTGTCGCGAAAGGTCGCCACAAGCAAAAACAGGGCTGAAGGCTGCAGTGGGAGGGGCGCAAGGACTCAGGACCGTGTTGCAGCAGGCAGAGTGGAAAAGCAGAAAGACTGCAGGGAATGCTGGGAGACTCCCAGAAGTCCTATCCTATCCCAGAATCCTCCAGCAGTGTCCGTGGAGGGGGATATTCCAGAAGCACCCGGGTATGTCCTGGGTTGGTTAAGACTTCAGGCTTTGAAGTGAGGTGCATTTTTGTCTCACATAAGGCCCCCACAAGAGAAAACGGAGGCACAGATTGGCATGGGCAGGCCACAGGGACTCAGGGGGATATTGAGGCAGGCAGAGAGGAGAAGTGCGGAGACCACAGTGAATGCTAGGAGCTTACCAAAATGGCCTCTTCCATCCCAGAAGCCCCAGGGGTGTCCCGGATGCATTCTAAAGCTTCAGGCTCTGGAGTGGTTTGCGTATGTCTCATGGAAAGCCCGCAAAGCAAAAACGGAGCTGCCAGGTAGCATTGGCGGGACATAGATACACAGCGGGATGTTGAGGCAGGCAGAGGGGAGAAGCTGCAAGACCTCAGAAAATGGTGGGAGTTTCCCAGTCAGTCCTCTCCCATCCCATAAGTTCCTAGGGGTATCCCTGGTGAGTGATAAAATGCCAGGATTTGGAGCAGAGTGCATGTGTCTTTCGGGGAAGGCCCCCGCATGCGAAAATAGGGCCACAGGTTGGCCTGGGCAGGCAGCAGGGACTCAGAGGGACGTTGAGGCAGGCAGAGGGGAAAAGCAACAAGACCGCAGAAAATGCAGAGAGCCTCCCAAGGAGGCCTCTCCCATCTCAGAAGCCCCCAGGGTTGTCCCGGGTAAGTGGTAAAGCCCCAGGTTTTGGAGTAGGGTGCATCTGTCTCTTGCAGAAAGCCCCCAAAACCAGGACTGGCACAGTGGCTTACGCCTGCAATCCCAGTACTTTGGGAGGCTGAGGCAGGTGGATCACAAGGTCAGGAGATGGAGGCCATCCTGTCTAACACGGTGAAATTCTGTCTCGACTAATAAAAAAAAAATTATCGGGGCATAGAGGCAGGCACCTGCAGTCCCAGCTACTCAGGAGGCTGAGGCAGGAGAATGACGTGTACCTGGGAGGCAGAGCTTGCAGTGAGCTGAGATCATGCCACTGCACTCCAGCCTGGGTGACAGAGTTGGACAGCATCAAATACAATAAAATTAAATTAAATAAAATTAAATTAAAAAAATAAAAAAAGCAAGCCCCCAAAAGCCCAAAAGTGAAAACAGGGCCAGAGGGTGGCATGGACCGGTCCTACAAACACAGAATCACGTTGAGGCAGGCAAAGGGGAGAAACGGCCAGTCCGCAAGAAATGGTGGGAGCCTACTAAGGCGACCTCTCTTATCCCAGAAGCCACCAGGGCTGTCCCGGGTAGGTGGTATAGACCCAGACCTTGGAGAAGGGTGCATGTGTTTCTCGCAGAAAACATATACAAGCGAAAATGGAGTGGCAGGGTGGCGTGGGTGGGCTGCAGGTATTCAGGGAGAAGTACAGGCAGGCAGAGGTAAAAGCGACAAGAGCGCAGGGAATGCTGCGTGCCTCCCAAGAAAACTTCTACCATCCCACAAGCCCACAGGAGTGTACCGGGTGTGTTGTAAAGCCCCAGGCTTTGGAACATAATGCATGTGTTTCTCGCGAAACAGGGCCAGAAGCAAAAATGGGGCCATTTTTTTTTGTGGCCCCCTGGCCACAGGGACACAGGGAGATGTTGAGGCATGCAGAGGAGAAAAGCAGCGAAACTGCAGAAAATGCTGGGAGCCACCCAAGGAGGCCTCTTCCATCCCAGAAGTCCCCAGTAGTCTCCTGGGGTGGTGGTTGTAAAGCCCCAGGCTTTGGAGCAGGGTGCGTGTCTCTCTCTCTCACATAGCCTGCTCAAATGGAAACGTGGCCACAGAATGGCATGGGTGGGATGCAGGGACTAAGGGTGACGTTGAGGCAGGCAGAGGGGAGAAGTGGCAAGACCATAGGAAATGCTGGGAACCTCCCAAGGAGGCCTCTCTCATCCCAGAAGCTACCAGGCCTATCCCTTGCCATTTGCAAAGCCCCAGGCTTTCGAGCTGGGTGTGTCTGTCTTTTGTGAAAGGTGAAAAAGGGGCAGAGAATGGCATAGGCCTGCCACAGGGACAGAGGGGAACGTTGAGGCAGGCAGAAGGGAGAAGTGGTGAGATAGCAAGAAATGCTAGAAGCCTCCCAAGGAGGCCTCTCCAATCCCAGAAGCCCCCAGATCTGTCCTACATCGTTTTTAAAGCCCCAGGCTTTGGAGCCGGGTATGTCTGTCTATCACGGAAAGCCCCCCAAGCGGAAACAGGGCTTTAGACTGGTGTGGGCGGGTCATAGGGACTCAAGGGGATGTTGAGGCAGGCAGAGGGGAGAAACAGCCAAACCGCAGGGAATGCTGGGAGCATTTGAAGGAGTCTCTTACATCCCAGAAGACTCCAGGGCTGTCCTGGGTGGGTTGTAAAGCCCCAGGATTCGAAGTGGGGTGCTTGTGTCTTTCTCAGAAGTCCCCCACAAGTGAAGCTTGCTAAGTTAAACCTTTATTTAAATTCAGCAGTTTAGAAAAACTGTTCTTGTGGAATCTGAATCTGCTAAGGGAAATTTTGGAGTTCACTGAGGCCTACAGTGAAAAACCAAATATCCCACAATAAAAACAATAAAAATGTATCTGTGTAACTGCCTGTGATGTTTGGACTCAGCTCAAACATTTAAACTTTTCTTTACATTCAGCTGCTTGAAACACTTTTTGTAAAATCTGTGAAGAGACATTATGGAGCTCACTGAGGTCTGTGGGGAAAACCTAATATTCCATGATAAAAACTCAAAACAAGGTATCTGTGAAACCACATTTTTATGTGACGATTCAGCTCACATAGGGAAACCTTTGTTTACCTTCAGCAGGTTGAAAATACTGTTTTTGTAGAATCTGCTAAGGGATATTTCAAGTCTCATTGAGACCGATAATGAAAAACTGAATATCTCACTATGAAAACTATGAAGAAGCTATTCGTGAAACCACACTACGTGTGGATTCAGCTCACAGAGGTAAACATTTTTTTACATTCAGTAGGTTGGAAACACTTTTTTTAACTCTGTAAAGGAACATTTCAGAGCTCTCTGAGGTCTATAGTGAAACACCTATTATCCCTCATAAAAAATTACAAAGAAGCTGTCTGTGAAATTGTTTGTGATGTGTGGATTCAGCTCAAAAAGTTACTCCAGTCTTTACATTCAGCAGGTTGAAAACACTGTTTTTGTAGAAGCTGCAAAAGGACATTTCGAAGCTCACTGAGGCCTATAGTGAAAAATCGAATATCACCTGATAAAAACTAGAAAGAATGTGTCTGTGAAACCACTTCATGATGTGGATTCAGCTCATAGAGCTGAATAAATGTATTCATTTATTGTACATTCAGTAGGCTGGAAATACTGTTTTTGTTAAATCTTCCAAGGAACATTTCGGAGCTCACTGAGGACTATAGTGGAAAACCCAATGTCCCATGACAATAACTAAAAAGAAGGTACCTTTCAGAGCACTTTGTGATGTGTGGATTCAGCTTACAGAATTAAAACTTTCTTTTGATTCAGCAGGTTGGAAACCCTCTTTTTGTAGAATCTGTGAAGAGACATTTGAAAGCTGATTGAGCCCTGTGGGGAAAAACCGAATATCCCCCAATAAAAACTAGAAAGAAGCTATCTGTGAAACTGTTTTGAACTGTTTTGTGATGTGTGGATTCATGTCACAGAGGTAAATCTTTCTTTTGATTCAGCAGGTTGGAAATACTTGTTTTGTAGAATCTGCAAAGGGACATTTTGGAGCCCATTGAGTCCTATGGGGAAAAACTGAATATCCTGCAATAAAAACTACAGATTAGCTATGTGTGAAACTGCACTGTTATGTGCAGATTCAGCTCACAGAAGTAAACCTTTTTTTACATTCAGTAGGTTGGAAAGACTATTTTTGTTGAATCTGCAAAGGGATATTTCAGAGCTCACTGAGACCTATAGTGAAAAACTGATTATGTGACATAAAAAACTACAAAGAAGCTGTGTGTGAAATTGTGTATGATGTGTGGATTCAGCTAAAACAGTTAATCCAGACTTTACTTCAGTAAATTGGAAACACTGTTTATGTAGAATCTGTGAAAGGATGTTTTGAAGCTCACTGAGGCCTATAGTGAAAAAACAAATATCACCCGACAAAAACTAGAAAGAAGGTATCTGTGAAAAGGCTTTATGATGTGGATTCAGCTCACAGAGTGAAGCCTTTGTTTCCAGTCAGCAGAATTTAAACACTGTTTTTGTAGAATTTGTGAAATGACATTTCAGAGCTCACTGAGGTCTATGGTGAAAAACAGAATATTCTATGAGAAAAACTAGAAATAATATATCTGTGAAACCACTTTGTGATGTGTGGGTTTAGCTCACAGAGTTAAACCTTTCTTTACATTTGGCAGGTTTAAAACACTCTTTTTGTAGAATGTACAAAGGGACATTTTGGAGGTCACTGAGGCCTATGGCGAAAAACTGAATATCCCACAATAAAAACTAGAAAGAAACTATCTGTGAAACCACTTTGTGATGTGTGGATTCAACTCATCTCACAGAGGTAAACGTTTCTTTATACTCACCAGATTGGAAACGCTGTTTTTGTAGAATCTATGAAGGGTCTTTTCTGAGCTTACTGAATCTTACAGTGAAAAATTGAATAATTTGCAAAAAAAAAAAAAAACTAGAAAGAAAGTATATGTGAAATCACTTTGTGATGGGCAAATTCATCTCATAGAGGTAAATATTTCTTTACATTCAGCACGTTGGAAACACTGTTTTTGTGGAATCTGAGAAGGGATATTTTGGAGCTCAGTGTTGTTAATAGTGAGAAAAGAAATATCTCTCGAAAAAAATTGAAAGAATGTATCTGTTAAACAGTATTGTGATGTGTGAAATGAGCTCACAGAGTTAAATATTTCTTTATATTCCTCAGGTTGGATACACTGTTTTTGTAAAATCTGCCAAAAGACATTGTGGAGCTCACTGATGCTTACAGTGAAAAATAGAATATCCCACAATAAATACTAAAAATAACCTATCTGTGAAACTGCTTTACATTATGTGAATTCAGCTTAAAGAGTTTAACCCTTCTTTACCTTCAGCAGATTGGAAACATTATTGTAGAATCTGCGAAGGGACATTTCAAAGTTCACTGAGGCCTGTAGTAAGAAACCGAATGTCCTGCAATAAAAACTAGAAAGAAGCTACCTGTGAAACTGATTTGTGATATGTAGATTAAGCTCACTGATATAAAACTTTCTTTATATTCAGAAAGTTGCAAACACTGTTTTTGTAGAACCTGCAAAGGGACATTTCGGAGCTCACTGAGTCTTATAGTGAAAACAAAATACCCTGTGAGGAACATTAAAAAGAAGCTATCTGTGAAACTGCATTGTGATGTGTGGATTCAACTGACAGAGTGAAACATTTCTTTACGTTCATCAGGATGGAAACACTGTTTTGTAGAATCTGTGAAGGGACATTACAAAGTACACTGAGGCCTATAGTGAAAAACCAAATATCCTGTGTTAAAAACTAGAAAGAAAATATTTGTGAAACCTCTTTGTGATGTGTGGATTCAGCTCACAGAGTTAAACCTTTGTTTATATTCAGCATGTTGAAAACACTGTTTTTCCAGAATCTGCAAAATGACATCCTAAGACTCATGGAGGCCTATAGTGAAAAATAGAATATTCTGTGCTAAAAACTAGAAAGAAAATGTCTGTGAAACTGCTTTGTGATGTGTGGATTCAACTCACAGAGTTAGAACTTTCTTTACATTCAGTAGGTTGGAAACACTGTTTTTGTAGAATCTACGAAAAAACATTGCAGAGTTCACAGTGGCTTATAGTGAAAAACCAAGCATCCTGCAATAAAAACTAGAAACAAGCTCTCTGCGAAGTCACTTTGTGATGTGTGGATTCACCTCACAGAGTTAAAACTTTCTTTGCATTCAGCACATTGAAGACATTGTTTATGTAGAATGTGCAAAAAGTAATTTCGGAGCTCACAGAGGCCTATAGTGAAAAAATGAATATCCTGTGATAAAATTTAGAAAGAAGCTATCTATGAAACCACTTTGTAATGTGTCAATTCAGCTCACAGAGTTAAACCCTGCTTTATATTCAGAATAATGGAAACACTGTTTATGTAGAGTCCGTGAAGGGCAATTTCAAAGCCAAGGCCCATAGTGAAATACCAAATATCCCATGACTTAAACTAGAAAAAAGCTCTCCCTGAAACTGCTTACTGTTTTGTGGATTCAGCCTACAGAGTTAAACTTTATTTACATTCAACAGGTTGGTGAGTCTGTTTTTGTAGAATCTGCAAAGGGACATTTTCAAGTTCACTGGGGCCTAGCATGAAAAACAGAATATCCCACAATGAAAACCAGAAAAAGCTATCTGCCAAACTACTTGCTATGTGTGGATTCAGTTCACAGAGTTCAATATTTTTTCACATTCAGCAGGTTGGAAACACTGTTTTCATAGAATCTGTGAAGGGACATTACAAAGGTCACTGAGGCCTATACTGAAAAACCGAATATCCCACAATAAAGAGTAGAAAGAAACTCTTTGTGAAACTGCTTTCCTTTGTGGGGATTCAGTTCACAGAGTTAAAATTTATTTACAATCAGCAGATTGGAAACACTCTTTGTGTAGAATCTGCTAAGGGACATTTAGGAGCTCACTGAGACCTAGAGTGAAAAACTGAAAATCTTGTGATAAAAACTAGATAGAAGGTATATCCAAACCACTTTGTGATGTGTTCATTCAGCTCACCGAGTTTAACCTTTCTCTATATTTAGATTGTTTGCAACACTGTTTTTGTAAAAGATGTGAAAGGACATTTTAGAGCTCACTGAGGCCTAGAATGAAAAACTGAATATCCCATGATAAAAACAGGAAAGAAGCTACCTATGAAACTGCTTTGTGAAGTGTGGATTCAGCTCACAGAGGTAAATCTTTCTTTATATTCAGCACATTGTAAACACTGTTTTTGTAGAGTCTGAGAAGGGACATTTCAAAACTCACTGAAATGTATACTGAAAAACCAAATATACCACAATAAGAATGACAAAGACACTATCTGTGAAAGCCCTTTGTGATGTGTGGATTGAACTTACAGAGTTTAGACTTTCTTTACATTCAATAGGTTAAAAACACTTTTTTTGTTAGAATATTTGAAAAGACGTTTTGAAACTCACTAAAGTGTATGGTGACAAACCAAACATTTCTCGATAAAATCGCAAAACAACGTATTTGGGAAACTGCATTATGATGTGCGGATTTAGCACACAGAGTTAAACCTTTCTTTACATTCAGCAGATAGGAAACACCATTTTTGTAGAATCCGTGAAGTGATATTTCAGAGCTCACTGATGCCTATAGTGAAAAACTCAATATCCCATGATAAAAACTTGAAATAACGTATCTGTGAAACTCCTGTTAGATTTAACTGTTGGAAAATCCTGTGTGGATTTAACTCACGGAGTTAAATCTTTCTTTACATCTATGAAGTTATAATCACTGTTTTTGTCAAATCTGTGAAGGGACATTTTGGAGTTCACTGAGGCCTTTAGTGAGAAACCAAATATTCTGTGATTAAAATGAGAAAAAATCTATCTGTGAATCCACTTTGTGACGTGTTGATTCATCTTACAGAATAAATCTTTCTTTGCATTCAGCAGGTTGGAAACATTGTTTTTGTAGAATCTGCAAAGGGACATTTCAGAGCTCACTGAGGCCTATAGTGAAAAACCGAATATCCTGCGATTAAAACTAGAAAAAAACTATCTGTGAAATGGCTTTTTGATGTGTAAATTTTGCTCCAATGCATAAACATTTCTTTACATTCAGCAGGTTGTTAACACTGTTTTTGTAGAATCTGTGAAGGGACACTTCAAAGTTCACTGAAGTCTGTTCTTAAAAACCGAATTTCCCCTCATGAAAACTAGAGAGAAGTTCTCTGTGAATCCATTTTGAGATGTGTGGATTCAGCTCTCAGTGATAAACCTTTATGTACATTCAGCAAGTGGGAAATATTTTTTAAAATTATTATTATTATACTTTAAGTTCTAATGTACATGTGCACAATGTGCAGGTTTGTTACATATGTATACATCTACCATGTTGATGTGCTGCACCCATTAACTCATCATTTATATTAGGTATATCTCCTAATGCTATCTCTCCCTTCACCCCCCTCTCCACAATATGTCCTGGTGTGTGATGTTCCTCTTCCTGTGTTCAAGTGACCTCATTGTTCAATTCTCACCTATGAGTGAGAACATATGGTGTTTGGTTTTCTGTTCTTGTGATAGTTTGCTGAGAATGATGGTTTCCAGCTGCATCCATGTCCCTATAAAGGACAAGAACTCATCCATTTTTATGGCTGCATAGTATTCCATGGCATATATGTGTCATATTTTCTAAATCCAGTCTGTCACTGATGGACGTTTGGTTTGATTCCAAGTCTTTGCTATTGTGAATAGTGCCGCAATAAACATACGTGTGCATGTGTCTTTATAGCAGCATGATTTATAATCCTTTGGGTATATACCCAGTAATGGGATGGCTGTGTCAAATGGTATTTCTAGTTCTAGATCCTTGAGGAATCGCCACACTGTTTTCCACAATGGTTGAACTAGTTTACAATCCCACCAACAGTGTAAAAGTGTTCCTATTTCTCCACAACCTCTCCAACACCTGTTTTTTCCTGATTTTTCAACGATTGCCATTCTAACTGATGCGAGATGGTATCTCATTGTGGTTTTGATTTGCATTACTCTGGTGGTGAGTAATGATGAGCATTTTTTCATGTGTCTGTTGGCTGTATGAATGTCTTCTTTTGAGAAGTGTCTGTTCATATCCTTTGCCCACTTTTTGATGGGATTTTTTTTCTTGTAAATTTGATTGAGTTCTTTATAGGTTCCGGATATTAGCCCTTTGTCAGATGAGTAGATTACAAAAATTTTCTCCCATTCTGTAGTTTGCCTGTTCACTCTCAGGGTAGTTTCTTTTGCTGTGTAGAAGCTCTTTAGTTTAATTAGATCCCATTTGTCAATTTTGGCTTTTGTTGCTGTTGCTTTTGATGTTTTAGTCATGAAGTCCTTGCCTATGCTTATGTCCAGAATGGTATTACCTAGGTTTTCTTCTAGGGTTTTGATGGTTTTAGGTCTAACATTTAAGTCTCTAATCCATCTTGAATTAATTTTCGTATAAGGAGTAAGGAAAGGATCCAGTTTCAGCTTTCTACTTATGACTAGCCAATTTTCCCAGCATCATTTATCAAATAGGGAATCCTTTCCCATTTCTTGTTTTTGTCAGGTTTGTCAAAGATCAGATGGTTGTAGATGTGTGGTATTATTTCTGAGGGCTCTGTTCTGTTCCATTGGTCTATATCTCTGTTTTGGTACCAGTATCATGCTGTTTTGGTTACTGTAGCCTTGTAGTATAGTTTGAAGTTAGGTAGCGTGATGCCTCCAGCTTTGTTTTTTTGGTTTAGGATTCTCTTGGCAATGCGGGCTCTTTTTTGGTTCCATATGAACTTTAAAGCAGTTTTTTCCAATTCTGTGAAGAAACTCATTGGTAGCTTGATGGGGATGGCATTGAATCTATAAATAACCTTGGGCAGTATGGCCACTTTCACGATATTGATTCTTCCTATCCATGAGCATGGTATGTTCTTCCATTTGTTTGTGTCCTCTTTGATTTCACTGAGCAGTGGTTTGTAGTTCTCCTTGAAGAGGTCCTTTACATCCCTTGTAAGTTGCATTCCTATGTATTTTATTCTCTTTGAAGCTATTGTGAATGGAATTCATTCCTGATTTGGCTCTCTGTTTGTCTGTTACTGGTGTATAAGAATGCTTGTGATTTTTGCACATTGATTTTGTATCCTGAGACTTTGCTGAAGTTCCTTATCAGCTTAAGGAGATTTTGGACTGAAGCGATGGGGTTTTCTAAATATACAATCATTTCTTCTGCCAAGAGAGACAATTTGACTTCTTCTTTTCCTAACTGAATACGCTTTATTTTTTTCTCTTGCCTGTTTGCCCTAGCCAGAAATTCCAACACTTTGTTGAATAGGAGTGGTGACAGAGGGCATCCCTGTCTTGTGACAGTTTACAAAGGGAGTGCTTCCAATTTTTGCCCCTTCAGTATGATATTGGTTGTGGGTTTGTCATAAATAGCTCTTATTATTTTGAGATACATTCCATCAATACCAAATTTATTGAGAGTTTTTAGCATGAAGGGCTGTTGAACTTTGTCAAAGGCTTTTTCTGCATCTATTGAGATAATCATGTGGTTTTTGTCTTTGGTTCTGTTTATATGCTGGATTACGTTTATTGATTTGCGAATGTTGAACCAGTCTTGCATCCCAGAAATGAAGCCCACTTGATCATGGTGGATAAGCTTTTTGATATGCTACTGGATTCAGTTTGCCAGTATTTTATTAAGGATTTATGTGTCAATGTTCATCAGGGATATTGGTCTAAAATTCTCTTTTTTTTGTTGTGTCTCTGCCAGGCTTTGGTATCAGGATGATGTTGGCCTCATAAAATGAGTTAGGGGGGATTCCCTCTTTTTCGATTGATTGGAATAGTTTCAGAAGGGAAATTTTTTTTTAAAAAAAGAATCTGCAAAGGGATATTTCAAAGCTCACTGAGGCCTATAGTGAAAAACTGAACATCTTGAAATAAAAATAGAAAGAAAGTATCTGCGAAACCATTTTGTGATATGTGGAATTAGCTCTCAGAAGTAAAATTTGTTTCACATTCGGAAGGTGACAAGCACTGCTTTTGTAGAATCTGTGAAGGGACATTTGAAAGCACTCTTATGCCTATAGTGAAAAACTGAATATCCCATGCTAAAAACTAGAAAGAAGCTATCTGTGAAATGGCTTTGTGATGTGTGAATTCAACTCACAGAGTTAAAACTTTCTTTACATTCAGCAGATCAGAATGACTGTTTTTGTAGAATCTGTAAAGGGACATTTTGGAGTTCACTGAAGACTTTAGTGAGAAATTGAGCATCCTACAATTGAAATGAGAAAAAAATCTATCTGTGAAACCGGTTTGTGATGTGTTGATTCAGCTCACAGGCATAAAGCTTTCTTTACATTCAGCAGCTTGGAGACACTGTTTTTGTAGAATCTGCGAAGAGACATTTAGGAGCTCACTGAGGCCTGTAGTGAAAAGCCGAGTATCCGCAATTCAAACTAGAAATAAGCTGTCAGTGAAACCACTTTTTGATGTGTAAATTCAGCTCTCATACATGATCATTTCTTTACATTAAGTAAGTTGTTAACACTGTTTTGGTAGAATCTGCGAAGTGACATTTCAAAGTTCACTGAGGTCTCTACTTAAAAACTGAATATTTCTGTGAATGCATTTTGAGATGTGTGGATTCAGCTCACAGTGTTAATCCTTTGTTTACATTCAGAATGTTGGATTTTTTTTATATAGGATCTGTGAAGGGACATTTCAAAGCTCACTGAGGCTTATAGTGAAAAACCAAACATCTTACAATAAAAACTTATGTGAAGGTATCTGTGAAACCACTTTGTGACATCTGGAATCAGCTCACAGATGTAAAATTTTCTTCACATTCAGTAGGCTGCAAACACTTTTTTTGTAGAATCTGTGAAGAGACATTTGAAGGCTCACTGAGGTCTATGGTGAAAAACTAAGAATTCTGTGATAAAAACTAGAAAGAAGCTATCTGTGAAATGGCTTTGTGATGTGTGGATTCTGCCCACAGAATTAAAAATTCCTTTATATTGAGCTGTTTGGAAATACTGTTTTTGTAGAATTGGTAATGGGACACTTTGGAGCACACTGAGGCCTGTAGTGAAAACCAATAATCTTGCAATAAAAACTAGACAGAAGCTATTTGTGAAACTGCTTTCTAATGTGTGGAATCATCTTAAAGAGCTAAACCTTTCTTTAAATACAGTAGGTTGGAAACATTGATTTTGTAGATTCTGCGAGGGGACATTTCATAGCTCACTGAGGCATATAGTAAAAAAAGTGAATACTTTGTGATAAAAACTACGAAGACACTATCTGTGAAACCTTTTTTGTGATATGTGGATTCAGATCACAGAGTTAAATATTTACTTAAATTCAGCAGGTTGAAAACGCTGTTTTTGTAGACTCTGCAAAATGTCATTTCAGAGCTCATTGGGGCTATGGTGAAAAACTGAATATCCCAAAATAAAAACTAGAAAAAGCTATCTAAGAAACCGCTTTGTGATGTGTGTATTCAACTCAAAATATAAACCTTTCTTTACACTCAGCAGGTTGTAAAAACTATTTCTGTAGAATCAGCAAAGAGACATTTTGGAGCTCACTGTGGCCTGTAGTGAAAACCGGAATATCTTGTGATAAAAACCAGAAGAAAGCTATCTGTGAAACTGCTTTGTGATGTGTAGTTTCAGCTCACAGAATAAAAACTTTTCGTACATTCAGCAGGTTGGATACTGTTTTTATAGAATCTGTGAAGGGACATTTCACAGCTCACTGAGGCCTAGAGTGAAAAATCAAATATCTTGCAGTAAAAACTAGAAAGAAGGTATCCAAAAAACCGCTTTGTGATGTGTGGAATCATCTCACAGAGCTAAACCTTTCTTTACATTCAGTAATTAGAAAACACTGTTTTTGCAGAATCTCTAAAGGGATATTTCCAAGCTCACCGAAGCCTAGAGTGAAAAACTGAATATCCTATGATAAAAACTAGAAAGAAACTATGTTTAAAACTACTTTGATATGTGTGGATTCAACTCACATGTTATTAAATCTTTCTTTATGTTCAGCAGGTCAGAGATACTGTTTTTGTGGAATCTGCAAAGAGACATTTCAAAGCTCACTGATGCCTACAGGTAAAAAAACAATATTTTACGATAAAACTAGAGAGAAGCTCTCCGTAAAAGCACTTTTTGATGTGTGAATTCAGCTCACAGATTTAAATTTTTCTTTACATTCGGCATTTTGGAAACACTGTTTTTGCAGTATCTCCAAAGGTACATTTCAGAGCTCAATGAAACCTATAATAAAAACAGAATATCCTCTGATAAAAACCAGAAAGAAACTATCTGTGAAGATGCTTTGTGATGTATGGATTCAGCTCACAGAGTTAAACATTTCTTTACATTCAACAGGATGGTAACAGAACTTTGTAGAATCTGTGAAGGGACATTTCAGAGATCACTGAGACCTATAGTAAAAACCAAACATACCAGCATAAAAACAAGAAAGAAGCTATCTGTGAAACTGTTTTTTGATGTGTTGATTCAGAGTTAAACCTTTTTTTTTTTTTTTGACATTCAGCAGGTTGTAAACACCATTTTTGTAGAGTCTGTGAAGGAACATTTCAAAGCTTACCGAAACATACACTGAAAAACCAAATATCCCTCAATAAAAAGGACAAAGACACTATCTGTGAAACCCCTTTGTGATGTGTAGATTGAGCTTACACAGCTTAGCCTTTCTTTATATTCAGCATTTTGGAAACACTTTTTTTTGTAGAATCTTTGGAAAGATGTTTTGAAGCTCACTGAGGTGTTCAGTGACAAACTGCATTAAAAACTTGAAGCAACGTATCTGTGAAACTGCTTTATGATGTGTGGATTTATCTCACAGACTTAAACCTTTCTTTACATTCAGCAGAATAAAAACACTTTTTGTAGAGTTTGCTCAGTGATATTTTAGAGCTCATTGATGCCTATAGTGAAAAACAGAATAATCCGTGATTAAAAACTACAAAGAAGCTATCTGTGAAACCACTTTGTGATGTGTGGATTTAGCTCACAGAGTTAAACCTTTCTTTACATCCAGCATGTTGGAATCACTGTTTTTGTCGAATCTGCGAAGGGACATTTTGGAGTTCACTGAGGTTTTTAGTGAGAAAGCAAAGATCCCGAGATTAAAACAAGAAAAAACTCTCTGTGAATCCGCTTTGCTATCTGTTGATTCAGCTCAGGGACATAAACTTTTATTTACATTCAGCAGGTTGGAAAAATTGTTTTTGTAGCATCTGTGAAGGGACATTTCAGAGCTCACTGGGACCTGTAGTGAAAAATTGAATATCCTGTGATTAAAACTAGAAACAAGCTATCTGCGAAAGGCTTTTTGAAGTGTAAATTCTACTCTCATACATAAACCTTTTTCTACATTCATCAGGTTTTTAACAGTTTTTGTAGAATAAGCAAAGGGACATTTCAAATTCACTGAGATCTCTACTTAAAAACAGAATTTCCCCTGATAAAAATTAAAAAGAAGTTCTCTGTGAATCCATTTTGAGATGTATGGATTCAGCTCACAGTGTTAAACCTTGTGTACATTCAGTATGTTGGAAACATATATATTTTTTTGAATCTGCAAAGGGACATTTCAAAGCTTGCTGAGGTCTATAGTGAAAAACTGAATATCTTGCAATAAAAACTAGAAAGAAAGTATCTGTGAAACTGCTTTGTGATGTGTAGAATCAGCTCACAGAGGTAATATTTTTTCACATTCAGAAGGTGGCAAACACTGTTTTTGTAGAATCCATGAAGGGACATTTGAAATCTCACTGAGGCCTTGAAAAATCAAATATCCCATAATAAAAACTAGAAAGAAACTATATGTGAAACAGCTTTGTGATGTGTGGATTCTGCTCACAGAGTTAAAACTTTCTTTACATTCAGCAGTTTAAAAAAAGAGTTTTCGTAGAATTGGTGATGGGACATTTTGGAGAACACTGAGGCCTGTAGTGAAAATCGATAATCTTGCAATAAAAACTAGACAAAAGATATTTGTGAAACCACTTTGTAATATGTGAAATCAGCTTATAGAGATAAACCTTTCTTTAAAATTAGCAGGTTGGAAACACCGATTTTGTAGAATCCACAAGGGGACATTTTGAAGCTCACTGAGGCATACAGTAAAAAACCAAATATCTTGTGACAAAAACTACAAAAACATTATCTGTGAAACCGTTTTGTGATGTGTGGATTCAGCTCACAGAGTTAAATCTTTCTTTGTATTCAGCAGGTTAGAAACTGTTTTGCTGGAATCAGTGAAACGTCATTTCAGAGCTCATTGGGGCCTATATTGAAAAACAGAATATCCCAAGATAAAAACTAGAAAAAATCTATCTATGAAACTGCTTTGTGATGTGTAGATTTACCTCACAGAGATAAACCTTCTTTACATTCAGCAGGTTGTAAAAACCATTTATGTAGAATAAGCAATGGGACATTTTGGAGCTCACTGTGGCCTGGAGTGAAAAACTGAATAACTTGTGATAAAAACTAGAAAAAAGCTATATATGAAACTGGTTTGTAGTTTGTTGTTTCAGCTCACAGAATTAAACCTTTTTTTTGATTCAGTAGGTTGGAAACACTCTTTTTGTAGAATCTTCAGAGGGACATTTGGGAGCCCACTGAAGCCTACATTGGAAAACAAAATATCTATAGATAAAAACTGGAAAGAAGCTAACTGTGAAATTGCGTTGTGATGTTTGGATTCATCTCACAGAGGTAAACTTTTCTTTTGATTCAGGATTTTGGAAACACTCTTTCTGTAGAATCTGTGAAGGGACATTTCAGAGTCCATGAGGCCTATGGTGAAAAAGCCGAATATCCCAAAATAAAAACTAAGCAAAATAAAAACTTAAAAAAGAAGCTCTTTGTTAAACCACTTAGTGATATATAAATTCAGCTCATAGTGTTAAACCTTTCCTTACATTCAGCAAAATGAAAACACTGTTTTTTGAGAACCTGTGAAGGGACATTTCGGAGCTCACTTAGGCCTGTAGTGAGAAACAAAATATCCTCTCATAAAAACTAGAAAGAAGCTATCTGTGAAACCACTTTGTGATGTGTGGATTCAGCTCAAAGCAATAAAGCTTTCTTTACATTTAGCAAATCGAAATCACTCCTTTTGTAGAATCTGTGAAGTGACATTTTGGAACTTACTGAGGCCTGTAGAGAAAAAGAGAATATCCCACCATTAAAACTAAAAACAAGGTATCTGTAAACTGCTTTGTGATGTGTGGTTTCAGCTCACAGAGTTCAATCTCTGTTTACATGCAACACCACTTTTGTAACATCTGCAAAGGGACATTTTGGAGCTCACTGAGGCCTGTAGTGAAAAACTAAATGTTCCATAATAAAAAGTAGAGAGGAACTATATGTGAAACTACTTTGTGATCCGTGGATTTAACTCACAGTAAAACTTTCTTTACATATAGCAGGTTGAAAACACTGCTTTTGTAGAATCTGTGAAGGGACATTTCAGAGCTCACTGATGTATATAGTAAAAAGCAAATATTTCACAATAAAAAGTAGAAAGAAGGTATCCATGAAACCACTTTGTGATGTGTGGATTCAGTTCACTGAGTTAAAGCTTTGCTTTCCTTTCACAGTTTGGAAACACTGTTTTTGTAGAATCAGCCAAAGGACATTTTGGAGCTCACTGAAGCCTATAATGAGAAATGGATTATTATGTGATAAAACTATAAAGAAGCTATCTGTGAAACTGCTTTTGTAGAATCTGTGCAGGGACATTTTGAACCTCACTTAGCTCTATAGGAGAAAAAAGAATATCCCAAAATAAAAACTAGAAAGAAGCTATCCGTGAAACTGCTTTGTGATGTGTGGCTTCAGCTCACAGAGTTAAACCTTTCTTTACAACCAGCAGATTCGAAACTCTGTTTTCGTGCAATCTGCTAAGGAACATTTCAGAGTTCACCAAAGCCTATACTGAAAAACTGAATATCCCACAATAAAGACTAAAAAGAAGCTATCTGTAAAACGGCTTTGTGATGTGTGGAATTAGATCACAGTCCTAAACCTTTCTTTACATTCAACAGGCTGGAAACACTGTTTTTGTAGAATCTGTGGAGGGACATTTGAGAGCTCACTGAGGCCTATAGTATAAAACTGGACATCTTGTGATAAAAACTAAACAGAAGGTATCTGTTAAACTACTATGTAATGTGTGGATTCAGCTCACACATTTAAACCTTTCTTGACATTCCACAGGTTTTTTTAAACAGTATTTTTTAGAATCTGCATAGGGACATTTCAAATCTCACTAAGGACTACAGTGAAAAACCAAACATCTTATGATAAAACTAAAAAGAAGGTATCTGTGAACTGCTTTGTGATGTGTGGAATCCACTCACAGAGGTACACTTTTCTTTATATTCCGAATTTGGAAATTTTTTTTTTTTTTTAGAATCTGCAAAAGGACATTTTGAAGCTCACTGAGGCCTATGGTGAAATACCGAATATCCAGGGATAAAAACTAGAAAGAAGCTATCTGTGAAACCACTTCATGATGTGTGGATTCAGCTCTCAGAGTTAAATACTTCTTTACATTCAGCAGGATGGTAAAACTGTTTTTATACAATCTGTGAAGGAACATTTCAGAGCTCACTGAGTCTTATAGAGAAAAACTGAATATCCCGCAATAAAAACTAGATAGAAGCTATATGTGAAATCTCTTTGCAATGTGTGGATTCAGCTCATGCTGTTAAAAGTTTTTTTTTTTTTTTTTTTTTTTTTTTAATTCAACAGGTTGGAAACACTGTTTTTGTAGAATCTGAGAAGGGACACGTTGAAGCTTACTGAAACTTAAGTGAAAAACCAAATATCCCACACAAAACATAGTAAGAAGCTATCTGTGAAACTGCTTTGTGATGTGTGGATTCAGCTCTCAGAGTTAAATATTTGTTTACGTTCAGAAAGTTAGAAACATTCTTTCTGTAACATCTGTAAAGGGACATTTTGGAGCTCAGTGAGGCCTATCATGTGAAACTGAATGTCTTGCAATACAAACGAGAAAGAAAGTATTTGTGAAACTGCATTGTGATGAGTGGAATCAGCTCATAGAGATAAAACTTTCTTTACATTTAGCTGGTTGGAAACACGTCTTTAGTAGAATTTGCAAAGGGAAATTTCAGAGCTCAACTAGGTCTTTTGTGAAAAACTGAACATCCCACAATAACATCTAGAAAAATGATAATTGTGAAACTGCTTCGTGATGTGTGGATTCAGCTGACGGAGTTAAACCTTTATTTATATTCAACAGGTTGGTAACACTGTTTATTAGAATCTGTGAAGAAACATTTTGGAGCTCACTGAGATCTACAGAGATAGCAGAATATCCTGTACTAAAAACTAGAAAGATGTTGTCTGTTAAACTGCTTTGTGATGTCTGGACTTAGCTCACAGAGTTCAACCTTTCTTTCCATTCAATAGGTTGTAAACACTATTTTTGTAGAATCTGCGATGGGACATTTCAGATCTTGCTGAAACCTATAGTGCAAAACAGATATTTCCATGATAAAAACTAGAAAGACCCTATCCGTGAAACAACCTTGTGATGTGTGGATTCAGCTTACAATGTAAAATCTTTACTTACATTCAGCAGGTGGAAAACACTGTTTTTGTAGAATGTGCAGAGAAGTTTTGGAGCTCACTGAGATCTATAGTTACAAACAGAATATCCTGTGATAAAACCTTTAAAAAAGTATCTGTTAAACTGCATTGTGATGTGTGGATTTAACTCATGACGTTACACCATTGTTTACATTCAGCAATTGGAAATAGGGTTCTTGTTGAATATGCAAAGGGAGATTTTTGATCTCACTCATGTCTGAAGTGAAAATCTGAAAATCCTGCAATTACAAATTAGAAAGAAGCTATCTGTGAAACTGCTTTGTGATATATGGGTTCAGTTCACAGAGGTAAAATTTCTTTGTATTCAGCAAGTTGAATCACTGGATTTGCAGAATCTGTGAAGGGACATTTCAGAGCTTACTGAGGCATACGTTGAAACAGTAAACATTTTACAATAAAAACTAGAAAGAAGTTATCTGTGAAACCTCTTTGTGATGTGTGGAATAAGCTCAAAGAGCTAACCCTTTGTTTATGTTCAGCTGGTTGGAAACACTGTTTTTGTAGAATCTGCAAAGGGACATTTCAAAACTCACTGAAACCTATAGTGAAAAGCTGAATATTCTGTGGTTAAAAATTAGAAAGAAGCTATCTGTTAAACTGCTTTGTGAGGTATAGATTCAGCTCACAGAGTCAAACATTTCTTTATATTCAACACGTTTGAAACACTGTTTCTGTGTAATCAGTGAAGGGACATTTCAAAGTTGACTGAGGCCCATAATGAAAAACCAAATATCCTGTGATAAAAAATCAAAAGGTGTCTGTAAAACCACTTTGTGATGTGTGGATTCAGCTCACAGAGTTAAACCTTTCTTTACATTCAGCATACTGGAAACATGGTTTTTGCAGAATCTGCCAAGTGGCATTTTGGAGATCACTGAGGCCTATAGCAAAAAATCAAATATTTTGCTATAAAAACTAGAAAGAAGGTATCTGTGAAACTGAAATTGCTTTGTGATATCTGGATACAGCTCACAGAGTTAAAACTTTCTTTACACTGAGCAGGTTTGAAACATTGTTTTTGTAGAATCTGTGAAGGGACATTTTGGTGCTCACTGAGGCCTTTGGTGAAAAACTGAATATCCTGTGATTAACACTAGAAAGAAGCCTCTGTGAAACCGCTTTGTGATGTATGTGTACAACTCACATATTTAAACATTTATTTACATTCAGCAGGTTGGAAACACTGTTTTGTAGAATATGTGAAGGGACACTTTGGAGATTGCTGAAACATGTAGTGAAAAACCAAATATCCTGCAATAAAAGCTTCAATATTCCAAACATTCAGCAGGCTGGAAACACTGCTTTTGTAGAATGTGCAAAGGGACATTTTGGAGCCCACAGAGGCCTATAGTGAAAAACTGAATATGTTGCAATACACACTAGAGAGAAGCTTTCTGTGAAACCACATTGTGATGTGTGGATTCAGCTCAGATTTCAACCTCTCTTTACATTCAGCCTGTTGGAAACACTGTTTTAGTGGAATCTTTGAAGAGATATTTTGGACGTAACTGAGGCCTATAGTGAAAAACAGAATATCTTGCTATAAAAATCACAATCTGAAAACCTGCTTTGTGATGTCTTGATTCAGCTCACAGAGCTAAACCTTTCTGTACATTCAGCAGATTGGAAACACTGTTTTTGTAGAATCTGAGAGAAAACGTTTTGGAGTTCACTGAGGCATATATTGACAAACCAGATAGTTTGAGATAAAAACTTGAAAGAAGGTATCTCTGAAACTGTTTTGTGATGTGTGGATTCAACTTTCAATGTTAAACCATTCTTTACATTTAGCAGGTTGGTCATTTTTGTAGAATCTGCTGAGGTACATTTCAGGTTTCACTGATGCCTATAGTGAAAAAGTGAATACTCTGTGATAAATATGACAAAAAAAAAGCTCTCTGTGAGACCTCTTTGTGATGCGTAAATTGAACTTACAGAAGTAACATTTTTTTTTTTTTTACATTCAGCAGGTTGGAAACACTGTTTTTGTAGAAATTGTGAAGAAATATTTTGGAACTCACCGAGTTCTATAATGAAAAACAGAATATCCCACAATGAAAACTAGAAAGAAGCTGTGAAACGACGTTGGGATGTTGCATTCAGTTCTGAGATTTAAGTATTTTGTTACATAAAGCAGGTTGGAAACACTGTTTTTGTAGAATCTGTGATGGAATATTTTGGAGCTCATAGAGACCTATAATGAAAAACCTAATGTTCCTATGATAAAAACCATAAAAATATTATCTGTGAAACCACTTTGGGATATGTAAATTCAGCTCAAAGAGTTAAATCTTTTCTTACATTCAGAAGGTTGAAAACACTGTTTTGTAGAACCTGCAAAAGGACATTTTAAAGCTCACAGAGGCCTATATGGAAATACTGAATACCCCGCAATATGAACTAGAAATAAGCTATCTGTGAAACTAGTTTGGAATGTGTAGATTCACCTCACAGAGATAAACTTTCTTTACATTCAGCAGGTTGAAAACACTGTTTTCGTAGAATCTGTGAGGGCACATTTCAGAGCTCACTGAGGCATTTTTTTTTATTATACTTTAAGTTCTAGGGTACATGTGCATAACGTGCAGGTTTGTTACATATGTATACTTGTGCCATGTTGGTGTGCTGCACCCATCAACTCGTCAGCACCCATCAATTCATCATTTATATCATGTATAACTCCCCAGTGCAATCCCTCCCTCCTCCCCCTCCCCATGATAGGCCCCAGTGTGTGATGTTCCCCTTCCCGAGTCCAAGTGATCTCATTGTTCAGTTCTCACCTATGAGTGAGAACATGCGGTGTTTGGTTTTCTGTTCTTGTGATAGTTTGCTAAGAATGATGGTTTCCAGCTGCATCCATGTCCCTACAAAGGACGCAAACTCATCCTTTTTAATGTCTGCATAGTATTCCATGGTGTATATGTGCCACATTTTCTTAATCCAGTCTGTCACAGATGGACATTTGGGTTGATTCCAAGTCTTTGCTATTGTGAATAGTGCCCCAATAAACATACGTGTGCATGTGTCTTTATAGCAGCATGATTTATAAACCTTTGGGTATATACCCAGTAGTGGGATGGCTGGGTCATATGGTACATCTAGTTCTAGATCCTTGAGGAATTGCATTACTGTTTTCCATAATGGTTGAACTAGTTTACAATCCCACCAACAGTGTAAAAGTGTTCCTATTTCTAAACATCCTCTCCAACACCTGTTGTTTCCTGACTTTTTAATGATTGCCATTCTAACTGGTGTGAGATGGTATCTCATTGTGGTTTTGATTTGCATTTCTCTGACGGCGAGTGATGATGAGCATTTTTTCATGTGTCTGTTGGCTATATGAATGTCTTCTTTTGAGAAATGTCTGTTCATATCCTTTCCCCACTTTTTGATGGGGTTGTTTGTTTTTTTCTTGTAAATTTGTTTGAGTTCTTTGTAGATTCTGGATATTAGCCCTTTGTCGGAGGACTAGATTGCAAAACTTTTCTCCCATTCTGTAGGTTGCCTGTTCACTCTGATGGTAGTTTCTTTCACTGTGCAGAAGCTCTTTAGTTTAATTGGATCCCATTTGTCAATTTTGGCTTTTGTTGCCATTGCTTTTGGTGTTTTAGACATGAAGTCCTTGCCCATGCCTATGTCCTGAATGGTATTACCTAGGTCTTCTTGTAAGGTTTTTATGGTATTAGGTCTAACATTTAAGTCCCTAATCCATCTTGAATTAATTTTCGTATAAGGAGTAAGGAAAGGATCCAGTTTCAGCTTTCTACTTATGGCTAGCCAATTTTCCCAGCACCATTTATTAAATAGGGAATCCTTTCCCCATTTCTTGTTTCTCTCAGGTATGTCAAAGATCAGATGGCTGTAGATGTGTGGTATTATTTCTGAGGACTCCGTTCTGTTCCATTGGTCTATATCTCTGTTTTGGTACCAGTACCATGCTCTCTTGGTTACTGTAGCCTTGTAGTATAGTTTGAAGTCAGGTAGCATGACGCCTCCAGCTTTGTCCTTTTGACTTAGGATTGTCTTGGCAATGCGGGCTCTTTTTTGGTTCCATATGAACTTTAAAGCAGTTTTCTCCAATTCTGTGAAGAAACTCATTGATGGGGATGGCATTGAATCTATAAATAACCTTGGGCAGTATGGCCATTTTCACGATATTGACTCTTCCTATCCATGAGCATGGTATGTTCTTCCATTTGTTTGCGTCCTCTTTTATTTCACTGAGCAGTGGTTTGTAGTTCTCCTTGAAGAGGTCCTTTACATCCCTTGTAAGTTGGATTCCTAGGTATTTTATTCTCTTTGAAGCAAATGTGAATGGAAGTTCATTCATGATTTGGCTCTCTGTTTGTCTGTTACTGGTGTATAAGAATGCTTGTGATTTTTGCACATTAATTTTGTATCCTGAGACTTTGCTGAAGTTGCTTATCAGCTTAAGGAGATTTTGGGCTGAGACAATGGGGTTTTCTAAATATACAATCATGTCATCTGCAAACAGGGACAATTTGACTTCTTCTTTTACTAACTGACTACCCTTGATTTCTTTCTCTTGCCTGATTGCCCTGGCCCAAACTTCCAACACTATGTTGAATAGGAGTGGTGAGAGAGGGCATCCCTGTCTTGTGTCAGTTTTCAAAGGGAATTTTTCCAGTTTTTGCCCATTCAGTATGATATTGGCTGTGGGTTTGTCATAAATAGCTCTTATTATTTTGAGGTACGTTCCATCAATACCGAATTTATTGAGCGTTTTTAGCATGAAGGGCTGTTGAATTTTGTCAAAAGCCTTTTCTGCATCTATTGAGATAATCATGTGGTTCTTGACTTTGATTCTGTTTATATGCTGGATTATATTTATTGATTTGTGAATGTTGAACCAGCCTTGCATCCCAGAGATGAAGCCCACTTGATCATGGTGGATAAGCTTTTGGATGTGCTGCTGAATGCGGTTTGCCAGTATTTTATTGAGGATTTTTGCATCGATGTTCATCAGGGATATTGGTCTAAAATTCTCTTTTTTTGTTGTGTCTCTGCCAGGCTTTGGTATCAGGATGATGTTGGCCTCATAAAATGAGTTAGGGAGGATTCCCTCTTTTTGTATTGATTGGAATAGTTTCAGAAGGAATGGTACCAGCTCCTCCTTGTACCTCTGGTAGAATTCAGCTGTGAATCCATCTGGTCCTGGACTTTTTTTGGTGGGTAGGCTATTAATAGTTGTCTCAATTTCAGAGCCTGCTGTTGGTCTATTCAGGGATTCAACTTCTTCCTGGTTTAGTCTTGGAAGAGTGTAAGTGTCCAGGAAACTATCCATTTCTTCTAGATTTTGTAGTTGATTTGCGTAGAGGTGTTTATAGTATTCTCTGCTGGTCGTTTGTATTTCTGTGGGGTCAGTGGTCATATCCCCTTTATAATTTTTTATTGTGTCTATTTGATTCCTCTCTCTATTCTTCTTTACTAGTCTTGCTAGCAGTCTGTCAATTTTGTTGATCTTTTCAAAAAACCAACTCCTGGATTCATTGATTTTTTGGAGGGTGTTTTGTGTCTCTATCTCCTTCAGTTCTGCTCTGATCCTAGTTATTTCTTGCCTTCTGCTAGCTTTTGAATGTGTTTGCTCTTGCCTCTCTAGTTGTTTTATTTATGATGTTACAGTGTCAATTTTAGATCTTTCCTGCTTTCTCTTGTGGGCATTTAGTGCTATAAATTTCCCTCTACACACTGCTTTAAATGTGTCCCAGAGGTTCTGATATGTTGTATCTTTGTTCTTATTGGTTTCAAAGAACATCTTTATTTCTGCCTTCATTTCATTATGTACCCAGTAGTCATTCAGGAGCAGGTTGTTCAGTTTCCATGTAGTTGAGCGGTTTTGATTGAGTTTCTTCGTCCTGAGTTCTAGTTTGATTGCACTGTGGTCTGAGAGACAGTTTGTTATAATTTCTGTTCTTTTACATTTGCTGAGGTGTTCTTTACTTCCAATTATGTGGTCAATTTTGGAATAAGTGTGATGTGGTGCTGAGAAGAATGTATATTCTGTTGATTTGAGGTGGAGAGTTCTATAGATGTCTATTAGGTCCGCTTGGTGCAGAGATGAGTTCAATTCCTGGATATCCTTGTTAACTGTCTGTCTCATTGATCTGTCTAATGTTGACAGTGGAGTGTTGAAGTCTCTCATTATTATTGTATGGGAGTCTAAGTTTCTTTGTAAGTCTCTAAGGACTTGCTTTATGAATCTGGGTGCTCCTGTATTGGGTGCATATATATTTAGGATAGTTAGCTCTTCCTGTTGAATTGATCCCTTTCCCATTATGTAATGGCCTTCTTTGTCTCTTTTGATCTTTGATGGTTTACAGTCTGTTTTATCAGAGACTAGGATTGCAACCCCTGCTTTTTTTTTGTTCTCCATTTGCTTGGTAGATCTTCCTCCATCCCTTTATTTTGAGCCCTTGTATGTCTCTGCATGTGAGATGGGTCTCCTGAATACAGCACACTGATGGGAATTGACTCTTTTTTGTTTGTTTGTTTCTTTCTTTCTTTTTTTTTTAATACTTTACGTTCTAGGGTGCATGTGCATAACGTGCAGGTTTGTTGCATATGTATACTTGTGCCATGTTGGTGTGCTGCACCCATCAACTCGTCAGCACCCATCAATTCATCATTTATATCATGTATAACTCCCCAATGCAGTCCCTCCCCCCTCCCCCCTCCCCATGATAGGCCCCAGTGTGTGCTGTTCCCCTTCCCGAGTCCAAGTGATCTCATTGTTCGGTTCCCACCTATGAGTGAGAACATGCGGTGTTTGGTTTTCTCTTCTTGTGATAGTTTGCTAAGAATGATGGTTTCCAGCTGCATCCATGTCCCTACAAAGGACGCAAACTCATCCTTTTTTATGGCTGCATAGTATTCCATGGTGTATATGTGCCACATTTTCTTAATCCAGTCTGTCACAGATGGACATTTGGGTTGATTCCAAGTCTTTGCTATTGTGAATAGTGCTGCAATAAACATACGTGTGCATGTGTCTTTGTAGTAGAATAATTTATAATCCTTTGGGTATATACCCAGTAGTGGGATGGCTGGGTCATATGGTACGTCTAGTTCTAGAACCTTGAGGAATTGCCATACTGTTTTCCATAATGGTTGAACTAGTTTACAATCCCACCAACAGTGTAAAAGTGTTCCTATTTCTCCACATCCTCTCCAACAACTGTTGTTTCCTGATTTTTTAATGATTGCCATTCTAACTGGTGTGAGATGGTGTCTCATTGTGATTTTGATTTGCATTTCTCTGATGGTGAGTGATGATGAGCATTTTTTCATGTGTCTGTTGGCTGTATGAATGTCTTCTTTTGAGAAATGTCTGTTCATATCCTTTCCCCACTTTTTGATGGGGTTGTTTATTTTTTTCTTGTAAATTGGTTTGAGTTCTTTGTACATTCTGTATATTAGCCCTTGGGACTTGATTCTTTATCCGGTTTGCCAGTCTGTGTCTTTTAATTGGAGCATTTAGTCCATTTACATTTAAGGTTAATATTATTATGTGTGACCTTGATCCAGCCATTATGATACTAACTGGTTATTTTGCTCGTTAGTTGATGCAGTTTCTTCCTAGCTTTGATGGTCCTTACATTTTTGTATGTTTTTTCAATGGCTGATACTGGTTGTTCCTTTCCATGTTTAGGGCTTCCTTCAGGGTCTCTTGTAAGGCAGGCCTGATGGTGACAAAATCTCTAAGCATTTGCTTATCTGTAAAGGATTTTATTTCTCCTTCACTTATGAAACTTAGTTTGGCTGGATATGAAATTCTGGGTTGAAAATTCTTTTGGATTAGAGACTTAAATGTTAGACCTAATACCATAAAAACCCTAGAAGAAAATCTAGGTAGTACCATTCAGGACATAGGCATGGGCAAGGACTTCATGTCTAAAACACCAAAAGCAATGGCAGCAAAAGCAAAAATTGACAAATGGGATCTAATTAAACTAAAGAGCTTTTGCACAGCAAAAGAAACTACCATCAGAGTGAACAGGCAACCTACAGAATGGGAGAAAATTTTTGCAACCTACTCATCTGACAAAGGGCTAATATCCAGAATCTACAAAGAACTCAAACAAATATACGAGAAAAAAACAAACAACCCCATCAAAAAGTGGGGAAAGGATATGAACAGACATTTCTCAAAAGAAGATATTCATACAGCCAACAGACACATGAAAAAATGCTCATCGTCACTCGCCATCAGAGAAATGCAAATCAAAACCACAATGAGATACCATCTCACACCAGTTAGAATGGCAATCATTAAGAAGTCAGGAAACAACAGGTGTTGGAGAGGATGTGGAGAAATAGGAACACTTTTACACTGTTGGTGGGATTGTAAACTAGTTCAACCATTATGGAAAACAGTATGGCAATTCCTCAAGGATCTAGAACTAGATGTACCATATGACCCAGCCATCCCACTACTGGGTATATACCCAAAGGATTATAAATTATTCTACTACAAAGACACATGCACACGTATGTTTATTGCGGCACTATTCACAATAGCAAAGACTTGGAATCAACCCAAATGTCCATCTGTGACAGACTGGATTAAGAAAATGTGGCACATATACACCATGGAATACTATGCCGCCATAAAAAAGGATGAGTTTGCGTCCTTTGTAGGGACATGGATGCAGCTGGAAACCATCATTCTTAGCAAACTATCACAAGAAGAGAAAACCAAACACCGCATGTTCTCACTCATAGGTGGGAACTGAACAATGAGATCACTTGGACTCGGGAAGGGGAACATCACGCACTGGGGCCTATCATGAGGAGGGGGGAGGGGGGAGGAGGGAGGGATTGCATTGGGGAGTTATACATGATATAAAGGATGAATTGATGGTTGCTGACGAGTTGATGGGTGCAGCACACCAACATGGCATAAGTATACATATGTAACAAACCTGCACGTTATGCACATGTACCCTAGAACTTAAAGTATAATAAAAAAAAAATAAAAATAAAAAGAAAAAAAAAAGAAAGAAAAAAAAAATTTAGATATTACTACTACCTACTGGGTACAATGAACACTATTTGGGTGATGGGTGCACTGAAAGCCCAGACTTCACCACTATGCAATATATTGATGTATCACAACTGTACTCATACCCTCTAAATCTATAAAAATAAAAAACAAGAACAGCAAAAAAAAAAAAAAAAAAAAAAAAAAAAAAAAAGAATGTTGAATATTGGCCCCCACTCTCTTCTGGCTTGTAGAGTTTCTGCCGAGAGATCTGCTGTTAGTCTGATGGGCTTCCCTTTGTGGGTAACCCGACCTTTCTCTCTGGCTGCCCTTAAGATTCTTTCCTTCATTTCAACTTTGGTGAATCTGGCAATTATGTGTCTTGGAGTTGCTCTTCTCGAGGAGTATCGTTGTGGCATTCTCTGTATTTCCTGAATTTGAATGTTGGCCTGCCCTACTAGGTTGGGGAAGTTCTCCTGGATGATATCCTGCAGAGTGTTTTCCAACTTGGTTACATTTTCCCCCTCACTTTCAGGCACCCCAATCAGACATAGATTTGGTCTTTTTACATAATCCTATACTTCTTGCAGACTTTGTTCATTTCTTTTCTTCTTTTTTCTTTTGGTTTCTCTTCTCGCTTCATTTCATTCATTTGATCCTCAATCGCTGATACTCTTTCTTCCAGTTGATCGAGTCGGTTACTGAAGCTTGTGCATTTGTCACGTATTTCTCGTGTCATGGTTTTCATCTCTGTCATTTCGTTTATGACCTTCTCTGCATTGATTAGTCTAGCTGTCAATTCTTCCACTCTTTTTTCAAGATTTTTAGTTTCTTTGTGCTGGGCACATAATTCCTCCTTTAGCTCTGAGAAGTTTGATGGACTGAAGCCTTCTTCTCTCATCTCGTCAAAGTCATTCTCTGACCAGCTTTGATCCATTGCTGTCGATTGGCTGCGCTCCTTTGCACGGGGCGATGTGCTCTTATTTTTTGAATGTCCAGCCTTTCTGCCCTGCTTTTTCCACATCTTTGTGGTTTTATCTGCCTCTGGTCTTTGATGATGGTGACGTACTGTTGGGGTTTTGGTATCGGTGTCCTTCCTGTTTGATAGTTTTCCTTCTAACAGTCAGGACCCTCAGCTGGAGGCCTGTTGGAGATTGCTTGAGGTCCACTCCAGACCCTGTTTGCCTGGGTATCAGCAGCAGAGGCTGCAGAAGAGAGAATATTGCTGAACAGCGAGTGTACCTGTCTGATTCTTACTTTGGAAGCTTCCTCTCAGGGGTGTACTCCACCCTGTGAGGTGTGGGGTGTCAGACTGCCCCTAGTGGGGGATGTCTCCCAGTTAGGCTTCTCAGGGGTCAAGGGCCCACTTGAGCAGTCAGTCTGTCCGTTCTCAGATCTCAACCTCCATGTTGGGAGATCCACTGCTCTCTTCAATGTTGTCAGACAGAGTCGTTTGCATCTGCAAAGGTTTCTGCTGCTTTTGTTGTTGTTGTTGTTAACTGTGCCCTGTCCCCAGAGGTGGAGTCTACAGAGACAGGCAGGTTTCCTTGAGCTGCTGTGAGCTCCCCCCAGTTCGAGCTTCCCAGCGGCTTTGTTTTCCTAGTGGAGTTAAACCTTTCTTTACATTCAGCAGGTTGGAAACAATGTTTTTGTGAAATCACCAAGTGACATTCTGGAGCTCCCTGAGGCCTATAGCGAGAAATGGTGTATCTCAAGATAAAAACTGAAAAGCTCTCTGTGAAACTGCTTTGTCATGTGTGGATTCAGCTCACAGAGTTAAACCTTTCTTTACATTCAACAGGTTGGAAACACTGTTTTTGTAGAATCTCCAAAGGGACATTTAAGCACTCACTGAGGCCTACAGTGAAAAAGAGAACATTCCACAATAAAAACTACAAAGACGCTCTCCATAAAACCGCTTTGTAATGTGTGGATTCTGCTCACAGAGGTAAATTTTCTCTATGTTCAATAGGTTGGAAACCGTCTTTGTTTGGAGCTGCAAAGAGACATTTCGGAGCTCCCTGAGACCTATTGTGAAAAATCAAATATCTCACGATTAAAACTGAAAAGAAAATCTCTGTCAAACTGCTTTGTGATGTGTAGATTCAGCTCACAGAGTAAACCTTTCTTTTCATTCAGCAGGTTTGAAACACTGTTATCATAGCAACTGTGAAGGGACATTACAGAGCTCACTTAGGCCTACAGTAAAAATCCGACTATTCCACAATAAAAAGTAATAATAAACTATATGTGAAATCACTTCATGATGTCTGGATTCAGCTCAGAGGTAAACATTTTCTTACATTCAGCAGGGTGGAAACACACTTTTTGTAGAATCTGCACAGGGTCATTTTGGATTTCACTGAGGTCTATAGTGAAAAACTGAATATCTTGTGATAAAAACTGGAAAAATTGTACATGTGACACTGCTTTGTGATGTGTGGATTGAGTTCACACAGTTAAATCTTTCTTTACAACAGCAGGTTCAAAACACTGTTTTTGTAGAATTTGTGAGGGACATTTTAATGCTTACAGATGCCTATAGTGAAAAATCAAATATCCCACTATAAAAACTAGAAAGAAACTCTGTGTGATGCTGCTTTGTTATGTGTAAATCTAACTCACAGAAATAATCTTTCTTTAGACTCAGCAGGTTGCAATCACTGCTTTTGTAGAATCTGCAAAGGGACATTTCAAAGGTCACTGAGGCCTATAGTGAAAAATGGAATATTCCACAATAAAAACTAGAAAGAAGCTGTTCTGTGAAACTGCTTTGTGATGTGTAGATTCAGCTCACAGAGGTAAGCCTTTCTTTACATTCAACAGGTTAGAAACACTGTTTTTGTATAACCTGCAAAAGTACATTTTGAAACTCCCTGAGGCCTAAAGTGAAAAACTGACCATCACATGATATAAACTAGAAAGAAGCTGTCTATGAAAGCACTTTGTGATGTGTGGATTCAGACATAGAGTTATACTTTTTTTTTTTTAATATTCATGAGGTTGGTGACATTTTTTGCTAGAATATGTGAAAGGATATTTCAGAGTTCAGTGGGGCCTATAGTGAAAAGCTGAATATCCTGCTAAAAGCTAAAAAGAAGCTATCTGTGAAACAGCTTTGTGATGTGTGAATTTAGCTCACAGAGTTAAACTTTCCTTTGTATTCAGCAGGTTAGAAACACAGTTTTTGTAGAACCTGGAAAGGGACCTTTCAGAACTCACTGAAGTCTATCGTGAAAAACTGAATATTCCATGATAAAAACTAGAAAGATACTGTCTGTGAAAGTGCTTTGTGATGTCTGGATTCAGCTCACAGAGTTAAACCATTATTTACATTCAGCAGGTTGGAAACAGTTTTTTTGTAGAATCTGTGAAGGGACATTTCACAGCTCATTTTGGCCCTTTTTGAAAAAGCAAATATCCCATGATAGAAACTAAAAATAAACTGTTTGTAAAACTGCTTAGTGATGTTAGAAATGAGGTCAGAGTTAAAGCTTTCTTTATGTTCAGCAGGTTGGGAACACTGTTTATATAGAATCTGTGAAGGGACATTTCTGATCTTACTGAGGTTGTTAGTGAAAAACTGAACATTCCACGTTAAAAACTAGAGAGAAACTACCTGTTAAACCAGTGTGTGATGTGTGGATTCAGCTGACAGATGTAAACCTTTCTTTAAATTCAGCCAGTTGGAAACACTGTTTTGTAGAACCTGCAAAGGTACATTTTGTAACTCACTGAGGCCTACAGTGAAAAGCAGAACATCCCCTGATAAAAACAAGAAACAAGCTATCTGTGAAACCTCTTTGTGATGTTTGGATTCAGCTCACATGGTTAAACCTCTTTTACATTTAGTAGGTTGGAAAATTCTGCTTGTAGAATCTGCAAAGGGACATTTCAAAGCTTATTGAGGCCTTTATTAAAAAATAGAGCATCCACAATAATAACTATAAAAAAGCTATCTGTGAAACCACTTTGTGATGTGTGGATTCTGCTGATTGAGTTAAACCCTTCTTTACACTCATCAGGTTAGAAGCACTGTTTTTTTAGAATTTGCAAATTGACATTATAGAGTTTACTTTGGCCCATAGTGAAAAATTGAATATCCTTCATTAAAAAATAAAAATCTGTGATGCAGATTTTTGATGAGTGGATTCAACTCAAAACATTAAAACTTTCTTTACATTCAGCAGGTTGGAAACACTGTTATTGTAGAATCTGCAAAGGTACATTTCAGAGCTCACTGAGGCCTGTAGTCAAAAACAGAATATTCCACCATAATAACTACAAAAAAGCTATCTGTGAAAGTGATTTGTGGTGTCTGGATTCAGCTCATGGAGTTAATCTTTTTTATATTCAGCAGGTTGGAAAAAATGTTTTTGTAGAATCTGTGAAGGGACACTTCAGAGCTCACTGAGGCCTATAGTGAAAAACCAAATATACTACAATAAAAACCAGAAAGAAACTATTTCTGAAACAGGTTTGTGACATGAGGATTCAGCTTACAGACTTAAGCCTTTCTTTACATGCAGTGAGTTGGAACACTGTTTTCGTGTAATCTGCGAAGGGAAATTTTGGAACCCAGTGAGGCCTAAAATGAAAAACAGAATACCCCTAGATAAAATCTAGAAAGAAGCTGTCTGTAAAACCCCTTAGTGATGTGTGGACTCATTTCACAGAGTTAAACCTTTCTTTACATTTAGCAGGTTGGAAACACTGTTTTTTGTAGAATCTGTGAAGGAACATTTTGGAGTTCTTTGAGGCCTAAAGTGAAAAACTGAACATCCCGTGAAAAAACTATAAAGAAGCTATCTGTGAAAGCACTTTGTGATGTGGGGATTCAACTCACAGGGTTAAAACTTTATTTACTTTCAGTAGTTTGCAAACACTGTTTTTGTAGAATTTGAAGAGGGACATATCAGAGTTCACTGAGGTTTATAGTAAAAAACCGAATATCCCATGATAACTACCAGAAGGAAGTTATCTTTGAATCCATTTTTTTATTGTGTGTGTGTGGGGATTGAACTCACAGAGTTAAACCTTTTCTTACATTACATTAGAATCTTTTGTAGCCACCCCAATTTTTGTTGGACTGAGCAAAGGGGGATGTATATGGAAATAAAGACAAAGAGAAAAGAGTACTTTTACAAGAAGGGGTCATGGTTTACCTTACCTCTAGTGGACAATGGCACTGATCTTCCACAGTCTTTCCTATTTGATGTAAATAGCAATAAGGGGGTGGAAAAAGGGGTCAGCTTCTTGACTTGGAAGTCTTGCAAGACTTCATTCTTTGAGCAGCAGGCTCCAGATGTTCCAGCAGATAACTTCAATGAGCACAGCACCAGGGAGTGATTGCCCTCAGCAAATCTTCTGGTGGCAGGCACAAAAGCGAGTTTTCCCACATTTTGTTACTCATAAGAAACAGTTTGCTTTTTGTTCATATAGCCTCAGGGGAATGCTGAGTAGGTCACTATTCTCTGGCCTCTGGCTCTCTACATTTTCCCCTTTCTATGTACTAACTGAAAGAATGTAAGGCCAGGTTGGGCAGTCTCATTTTCTGATTGGTGGTTTATTCGATTTTACAGACTATGAACAGAAGACAGAGAGAAAACAACATTATTCTGAGAACTTTATATGAGATGACAACATAGGGTCTTAGATAGGTCTTAGGATTGAGACTCTCCAGGCTTTGCTGGAATTCGGCCCAGGCTTCTAAAGAAAGCTGAAACTGTCAAGATTTACAAGTCAATTGGGTATTGTTTACCTGGAGCTGATCCTTCTTAGCTGCCAAAAAGACATAAGGATTTAAAATACAAACTGTAATTTGAGTGGTGATGTTCCTTACAAATGTAACATTAAAACTGTTTCACTTACTATTGCCATTATTGTATAGTATTCCAACCCAGATGCTGCCATTCATAAATGGGAGTGCTGCCTTCCATACCATTTCTTGAATTGGTCCTTTGCTCCCTAGATAATGCCACTTAGGAAGAGGCAGGCTAAATAAGTGTGCTCCATGCCAAACAATCTGGGTGGCAGACTGGGATTTGATCCCAGTGTTGTATAAAGAAGAAGAAGAAGCATTAAAAGCTTACCACCAATGCCAGCGAAGTTTGTGCCATGATTTCTGATTATTATCTTTTCCATTTAGTTGACCTTTAGGGCGCCAATCCACAATAACTCAAGTTAACATAGATTGTTTTCTAGCAAGTGAGCCAAGACACTAGGTCCATGGAGAGGGGTAGAAATTATTGAAGGGAATCCATTCTACATAGTCTGCACAATTTGGGTGATTGGGCCAGGAATGGTTAGTTAGCACATCAGTTACATTAATAGAATCAAGACTTAATAAGTACATGATTTTTCCATAATGACTCAACCATATTTGAGCTTGAGTTATAAGACAGCTATGACTGAGGTATGTCTTTGTGGTGATACACAAAGGGAGTCCTTCCAGTGGAGTGGTATAGTTAATAACATTATTCAGAGAGTCAAACTGTTCTATGTCAGGGGGAGTTAGGGGTCCTGGAGCCCATGCTCCCTGATCATGATAAATCTCAGGAGGAGTGTCACTCCAAAATATAGGTCATACTGCGGGGGATTGGGAGCATATGCCCAATATGTTTTTGCCTCTGCACAGGGAAAACATACAGGACAGGACACTATGGCTAACATGGTTAAAAACATAGAATCAGGGGTTTTTGTCTGTCCCTGATGCTCCGATAGTTTCTCAGCTTCCTGCGTGGTTTTCTTGAGTTGCCTCCAGGTTATGGGGGTTGATGTTGTCGTGACTCTGGTCAGTCTTCTCTCCGCCTTCACACTCAGGCTCAGCCAGCTCATGGCTCACACCAGAGGTACCAGACCCATTGTTGCCCACCCTGGGTTCCCCCAGTCTCCCATTCCATGGTCACACACACCTTGAGGGAACCCACACTGTTTGTCTATCTCTTGTAGAAACACAAGCATACCCTCATCCTCACATCAGTAATGCACCAGATCTTTCCATTGTCCTTCTTCTGGGGATTTTGATAACACTTTTGGATAAACTTTCCTTTTTTTCTCCAACACTTGCCAATGTCCTTCTGCTAGATTCTTACCATCCGTACCAGGAGTCAAAATATTTAAAGTAAATAAGACTAAATGTAATTTTGTTTGAGGTGGTATTTGGCCTCCTATACCCCCTTTTTGTCTTTTTAACATACATTGTAATATTTAATGTTCCTGCTTTGTAATGTCTTGTCCTCTAAGATTATAAGGAATTCCTGTTTTATGGGTTATAACCCAAAACTGTAAGAAATTTTGAAAAGCGTGACTAGTATAAGCAGGTACATTGTCAGTTTTTAATTGTTTAAGTATCCCTATATGAGCAAATGATGACAGACAATGACATTGTACCTGATCAGTTTTCTCACCTGTTTGACATGTAGCATGCAGCATATAAGTGTCTATAGTCACATGAGCGTAGCTAAGCTTACCAAAGGCAGTTATGTTTGTAACATCCATTTGTCAAATTTCATTTGGAGCAAAACCTCATGGGTTACAACCTTCTACAAGTGTGGCTCCAGGGACATGCTGGCAAATAGGATAGGCTTGTATTATAGCACTAGCTTAGCTGTGAGATAACTAAAACATGCTAGTAAGGGTGGAAGTGTTTTGGTGCAGTAGTGGATGAGAGGCTTGAGCTTGCTGAAACACAGAACTAATCAATTTAGCTGGTTTATCATTGCCTAAAGATAATGGTCCAGGCAGTTGTATGTGAGTGCGAATATGAGAAATATGAAAAGGAGCTGCACGAGAATGAATAGCTTGTTGAAGTCTCAAAAATAAATTAAGAAGCAGTGGTTCTAGTGTACATTTGATTGTAGCAGTTTCTATGCGACTGGCTACATTTACAACATAGGCTGAATCACAGACAATGTTGATAGGATCTGAAGCCATGAGCTGTAAAACCTGAATGACTGCAATAAACTCTGAGCGTTGAGCTGAAACTCCAGAGGTCATGATTGTTGAGTATGTTTAGGTCCATAAATAGCTGCCCGAACTTTGAAAGAGCCATCAGTAATGTAACTCTGTCCACCTGTAATAGGCTTCTGATAAGTAATCGCAGGAGGAATGAAAGAATGGACTTTATAGAACTGCAAAATTTTGTCTGAGGGGTAGTAAAAACAAAGGCTTTTGCAGCTGTAGCCAGGAGATATGCTGTTGCCGAAGCCTCTGTTTTACAAGGTGCCACTCCGCTTCTGCCCCTTTGATCAATTACTGTGGGAAATTTAAAGAAGAATCTCAGCCAGGTGCAGTGGCTCATGCCTGTAATCCCAGCTCTTTGGGAGGCTGAGTTGGGAGGATCACAAGGTCAGGAGACTGAGACCACCCTGGCTAACACAATGAAACCCCATCTCTACTGAAAACACAAAAAATTAGCTGGGTGTGGTGGTGGGTGCCTGTAGTCCCAGATACTTGGTAGACTGAGGCAGGAGAATGGCATGAACTCAGGAGGTGGAGCTTGCAGTGAGCTGAGATTGTGCCACTGAGTTCCAGCCTGGGTGACAGAGTGAGACTCCATCTAAAAAAAATCTCTTTGCAGGGATTGGTAAAGATATGTAAATTGATAGGTTGCAATACCTAACGTAGGGTGTAGCCAATTAATGTCTCCTAATAATTATTGAAAATCATTTAAAGTATGTAACCTGTTTTTATGAAGAACTACTTTCTGAGGTTGTACACTCTTCTCTGTAACAATAGTTCCTAAGTAATGACATGGGAAAGTTGTTTGCACTTTCTCTGGAGCAATTTTGAGATTCCATTTAACTAAGGCTTGTTTTGTTTCTCTGAATAACTGATGTAAAATTTGATCTGCAGGAGCGGCCAAAGAATATCATCCATAAAATGAATGATATATGCAGTGGGAAACACATTTTGAAGCTCTTTAATGCTCTTCCCACAAAATGCTGACATAATGTAGTATTGTTAAGCGTGCCTTGGGGTAAAACTTTCCATTGATAGCGAGAAACAGGTTCTCTTTGATTAATAGAAGGCACAGAGAAAGTAAATCGAGGCTTATCCTTCTCTTGTAATGGAATAGTAAAAAAAATCCTTAAGATGTATAACTACAAGAGGTCAGTCTCTTGGAATAGCCACTGGAGAGGTAACCCTTTCTGTAAGGAACACATTGGTTTAATTTTTGCATTAATAGCTCTCAAATCATGAAGCAATCACCATCTTCCAGACTTTTTTGGAA